>NC_080764.1:29166950-29469980 GCF_020826845.1 Diceros bicornis minor | reverse complement strand
CCACACACTGACAGTAAAGAAGGGTTTACATGCCCTCTTTTGTGCAGAGGATGGTGAGCTCCAAAACCCTACAAGGATGATTTGGGATCTCTGGAGACTTTGTATACGAATATCCTCTTTAACTGTATCTTCCCACAAGGTCTGGCTTCCATTTAGCTCTCCAGAGCTCCAGCTTCTGAGTCTTGAAAGGCTGTTATGAAGACACAGCATTTGCCCTTACATTGACAGAATGGAAGGAACAAGGGATTTCCAGTCGAAGACAGAGGTTCAGATCTTGGTTCTGTCCATTATTTCCTGTGAGACTTGGGAAAATGTTACTCATACATTCATTCAATCATCAGATCTTTTGTGAGCACCCCTTCTGTGCCAGACATTGTGCTAGGTACTTGAAATTTAGTGATGAACAAGGACGACAAGGTCTCTGCTCTCAGGAAGTTCATGGTGGAGGCAGCGAGATAGACATTATTGATTAATTATCACTTTGGTAGCAGCTATAAAGGAAAGGTTTCGGTGTTATGAAAATTTATAAGAGGAGATATTACTTAGCCTGGAGAACAACACAGCTCTGTGTCTCAATTTCTTCATTTAAAATATGGGCATGATATTTCTTACTTCACATTATTGTCAAAATGAGTGAATATATCAGAAAATGCTATATAAAAGTAAAAAAGTAAATACCTTTTTTAAAATTAGTGTGGTGATTTCTAGGGCATGCTAATGTCCCTGATAATCTGCTTCCAATCTAACTTTACCACACACCAGTGATCTGTACAGGCTTCAGTTACTTTCTAGATATTAAAAATCTTAGTAGGTGGCTGGTAATAGCTGTCAGGCCTTCTGGTCAGAGGCGAAGCCCTGTATAGGAATGGAGTTTGGATAAAGAGACAAAAATGATAACCTTTCCCTCTCCATGCTTGTATGCATGTTGCTTGAAAAAATCAAACTTGCATTTTAAAGCTTCAGTATTTTCATGTCATCTAATGATATTTCATAAGTCATCCAACAGAATACTTATATGTGATCCAATATTTTTAAAATATTTTAACCAGATAGTTTTGCTATCTGATTTGACTTTTTTATTTCATATATTAAAAAAAATTCTCAGATGAAACATTTTCAATTATACATTTTGAATCCAAGATTTTAATGTATTTGGCAGACAGAAATATACCAGAGGGCAACAAGATTCATGTCCCTATATTTGATAATTTCATGTTCAAATTCTGCAGGCAATCTAAGTATTTTTTTTTTCTGGAGGGTAATTAAATATTATTATGACGGCTACTTATGCCTGAAATAATTCCTTCAACTTAGGATTCATGACTATGTCTTCAGCTAGAGAAACACAGCGTTCAAGTTCCCGAAAATCCAGATTTCCACCCATGTATTTTATTCCTTTAATGATGAAAGAAATAAAACCCTTAGTACTTTTAAACAGAAGAGGCTTGGCTTTTCAGATTTCAGGGTCCTTTTTATTACCGCATTAAGGCATTCTGCTGAAATCTACCTTAGTTATAGGAGCCGGTTTATGGTTGGGAATAACAGCCAGCATAGTAGAAGAAAAAGAGAGAGAGACTTAAACTTTATACTCACATTTAAATGGTTTATTGCAGCAATCTTTCACTTTGGGTTTATGAAACAAAGTTTTTTGCTTAAGCCCATTGCTTATATCTATCTATATCTGAATCTGTAACTATATACAGCTATAGTTTAATCAATGAGATCTGTCTTGGGTTTCCATTGAGGTTTTTTTTTTTTTAATTTATGCAGAGACCTAAAACCAGATTTCTGGGTGTCATTTCACAAAGGAAAAGTTTAAGCTTTCAGAGAGTTTCTCTTTGAGAAAACAGAACCTACATCACTTCATCTCATCGTTGGGTCCCAAAGAGCCACTGAGATCCTTTGAGACCAAGTAAGAAAAGGAAGTGCTTAAAAAATGCCAAAGGTTCCCCTTTCTTGGTTTATTTACTTCTTTGCTCCATTTTCTTTCTGGCCCACTGTGATGTTGGTCATGGCTGATTCAGGGGAAGGATGACGTAAAGCTGCTGTCAAGCCAATTACATGGAAAAAGAAGAATTAACATGTTCTCCCTTCAAAATGATTGATTCTATGGCTCAACATTCATCATCTGGCTCATCATGACCAAGTCCTCTTAGCCCATTGCACGGTGATCTCGTTAGCACCGCCTGTGCCCTTCCTGCCACAGCAGCTGCCTGGAGGCTCTGCGTGTGTGGTGTGGACTAATGAGGGTCTGAGTCATCAAGTTAGGCTCTCACCTTTCCATCCATCAGGCCCAGAAGTGCCAGAGAAAGGCAAAGGCCCACACTCAGACATGCCTTCATTGACTGAAGGGGAATGTCCTCATCTTCCCAGTGAGATCATCCACATGACCTGTGCTGAATGATTGTCACACAGTCAAAAGCCTGAGCCTGTGGCAAATTCACGTAAGATCTGGGGATAAATTTATCAACCAAGACAGCCTGCTTTGTAGACTGCAATGTGCATATCCTCAGCAGGAGAAGTAGCCCCAGGATAACAGAGCATGTGTCTCTGGGAGCATCTGTTTTATTATATTGGGAGATTTAAAACCTTTTATAGAAAACTAATGGTCTTGTTTGGTGTCTAATGCCAAAGTTGGATAAATCTTAAAGGCGAAATAAAGAAACTTCAAAGAAACTTTTCACTTGGGCAAGACCCTTATATTCCTTCTCTCAACTTTCTCTCTCCCCACAAACCACCCCCTCTCCCCCCAAAATTCCCTCTCCCCTACTGCTCCAGGTACTTCAGTGAGAAAGTTTGAATGGAACACTGTCCTAAGACAGTGTTTCCAAACAGTGGGTCGTGACCTATTAGTGGATTGTGAAAATAAATTTAGTGGGTGACAACCAACATTTAAAAAATGAAATAACATCGAACACTTGGGTTGCAATGAAATGTATTCCTTATTGGGGATCATGGTAAAATTGTTTCCCAGCTGCTGTCCTAAGTGATAAATTTCCATAACTTCTTCCTATGTATAAAAAAACTCCTGAAGATGACTGAGATAAATATTTTATAATGACTGACATTGGCCATATCTGATGATGAACAGGAGTAATAAGAAATAACATGCTTACCTCAACCTCAGCCTTGCTATCTCATTATTTTCTCCTAAAGCAACCTCTTAATTCTCCATGGTGGGGAATATAACTGATTCAGGGCTTGGTGTATGCGTGTGTGTGTGTGTGTGTGTGTGTGAGAGAGAGAGAGAGAGAGGGACTGTGAGTATACATGTGTGATTGTGCATGAGAATATTTAATCTGGCTCCTATGGAGAGGAAAACACATTGCTAGAAAATGAAATCTTTGGACCTAGTTTTTTATTTCAAGGCTTTTCAGTTACACAGCTTCTTTAAAAACTTTGACATGTAAAATTGTGTGGATATTGGCAATTTCTCTTCCAGATGTCCTGCCTATCTGAGTATTTCTTTTTAAACCTGTGTGTATAACTCCAATGCTCAGGAGGATTGCTGTATGTTCGAATCATCTGTTTCTATGACCTTTGCCTTTATTGATTTGTTTTCTTTTTCTCTATTTTTAATGTTGCCTTTGAGATTAAAGTCATTTTTCTTCTGCAATAGTAGGGGAACGGTGACTTTGCTGTTAAGAAACAGAAATTTTGATAAGGAAAAAAAAAGATGAGAAGCTCCATAAGGCGTTTTTTTTTTTTTTTTAAAAATAAACCTATTCAGAGAGCAACACCACGTAAACACTGTCTACTTCTCTCAAACAAAATAAAGGGTATATACGGGAATCAAAAATGATCTTAACAACAGCTAACATTTATTGAGCACTATGTACTTAGCACTGTTCTGAGCACTTTAGAAGTTTTATTTCATTTAATTCTTGCAACAAACTGAAGTGAAAGGCATCAACATTATCCCAATTTTTCTGAAGCTGAAACTGAGAGTTAGAGAGGTTAAGAAGTTTGTCCAAAGTGCCATAAGTAGTGAGCAAGGAGTCCAGAGAGGTGGAGTGACTCCCCTGGCCTTCTGCCCAACCACTGACTCTGCTAAGACTTGATCACTATACTCCGCTGCCTCCCTTACAAAAATAAATAATGCAAACAGATAATATTTCTCATATTCAATTCAACAAGTATTTATTGACCGCCTACCATATGTCAGCCTCTATGCTAGGTGCTAGGAATATACTGATCAGTTGAGTCAGAGATAATAAATCTATAGTGTACACTACAATATGTAAAGATATATGTTTCCCAGGCTCAATTCTGTTCGGAGTTCTCTGTGAACTGTATAAGTGATTGGGAGGGAGGAATGGGGAGAAGAGAAACATTCTGTGAAGTCAATTTTAAGAGCTTTAATATAGCAGCACTTTAAACGTGTATCACAAATTAATTTTGCAGCTAGCATCCAGTTCTTCCTAGACATTATCGCTAAGAAGAATTATGATTGTGATGGAATTTTACAGCTTATTTGCTTATCGTCATTACTATATTGAAGTGGTTAATAAGCTAGCTAATTTTTTTTATATAATATATTGTTCCATAGTCTGGGGGGGCTTGAATATAGCAGCAGCAGCAACGGAAACAAGAAAAGGGGCTCTGGTGAGCTTTTCCCTTTCCTCTAAGTGGCCTGGGATCTTTCACCATAAAACACAGGCCCACTTGGTTTCTTCATCTTTACTCCACCACTGTTCAATGGTGCATAGTCACAGGGAGATTCCCCATCAACCCCTTCATTCCTAGACAGACTGTATTTCCCCAAGAAGACTTCAGCATTGCCCAGCTGGTGCAAAGTGTTAAGGCTGAGCAAAGAGTATGCAGCCTCTAGCATCTGCAGACCTGGGGGGAGAATCCAGCTCTGACTCCTCTTTAATAGGTAGGACTTTCAGCCAGTTGCTGAACCTCTCTTGCTTTTTAAATCCTTACAAAATATTTCAGCCAAACAACAATGTGTAGAGAATGATATAATGATTACCCATATGCTTAATTCCTAGCTTAAAAATAAAACATAGCAATGGAGCAGAAGCCCCTGTGCACTCTGTCTGACCCCATTTTCCTCCACCAGAAAAGAACCATTGTGAATTTGGTGTTTATCATTCCTGCCCATATCCTTAAACATTTACTACATATGTATTTATGTCTAGACAATATGTACTATTGTTTGGCGTGTTTTGAAAAAAGTCCATAAATTATGTTAACATGTGGATATCCACTCTAACTTGCTTTTTCCATTCAACTTTCTGTTTGGAAGATTTATTTATCAAATAACCCCTTTGAGTCTTAGTTTCTTCATCTATAAAATGAACACAGTAGACATATTGCACGAGGTTGGTGTGAAGATCTTAAATAAAATAACGTATAGGCTGTGAGTGGCAGAGAATTTGTCACGCTATAGAAACTTAAGAGAATGCCATTTCCTTTCTGTCCTCTGTGGAACGGTGTTCTACATCTGACAACTCAGAGGTAACAGCCACTTGGCTTGCTCAACTGTAATGTTCGTGTCACAATTTGCCACTAAACATTCCCATTGGTACCAAAGTGGCCCCACACAGGCCAGGCAGGCTGATTATAAGCATTAGCGTCTAATGTTTCCTGAGAGAACCCAGCTTAAGTACGCAGCTTTATATAGTTATAGTCATAATTTCCTTCTGGTTCTTCAAAATCAGAGTTAGATTTCTGAATATGGAAAATGTGAATACCATACAAGTGCATTTTATAGATGGAACACTCTGCAAGTTCTATGTTAATCATCTCTGATGAAGATATTATAGAAACATAAACAAATGGCCTTGTAATTTAATATACTCCACTTCTATTTTTCCTCCGTCTATTCTTTCCACACCCCTCTTGTGTACAAGTCTCTATTTTTGTTATTTTATATTTAATTGCTTCTGCTAAAGCAAACATATTGCAGAATTGCCAATTACCTTATAAATATTCAATTGTGCGTTGCTTTCATTGAGATGGTTTTCGTTTTCCTGGAATCCCAACAAATTTCAATCAATCATTCACACTATAAAAATGTGGCAGTTTAGAAATCTTTAAATAATTTGTCTGAGTTTTAGGTTTCTTTTAACATTTGGCCTAATGCTGGCTGAGGGGATATCTACACAATGTCAAAACACATGATAATTCAATCATTCCAGTAAAAACTGCTGTCATTTTGTAAGAGGGAAAAAGGGAGGGAACTCAAACTGATTTTTGAGTTTTGTACAGAGTAAACAACTGATTTATTAGTGAAATATTTTGCTTTTCTCCTGATTATTTGTTGTGAAAATGTAGGCACAATTGTAGGGAACACAAACAGTTACTTGCGGTAAACAACATTAAAAAAGAGAAATTCTCACAATCTCAATGTAGTAAGATGTGTTGAATCACATACTAACAGTAAATGTTTGGTGGGAGAAATAGAGCTTGTACTCCAAAGGTTGATTATTTTCCAGTTGAACTTGACTTCCAAGTAAAAGCCAGCGCCTAGCGTTCAATGTGAAATTCAGAACATGGCAGTTGTGTGTAAATCTAGGTAATAACCTATCTGAAAATCCTACTTACACAACTGATTAAAGATGAGGCTAGTCATCTGATTAAAGGGAACTACCAGATCTCTAAATTATACATAGAGGCAGAGGAGGTAATTATTAAAAGGGTAATGCTTAAAGCCCCAATTGGTAGTACTTTTCTCAAAGCAAGCTCAGCCCAAGGTAGACTAGTAGTAATTTACAAAACATCCATAAAGAACTATTATTCCAAAGCTATTAGTTTTGCTTAATTTTTTTCTTTTTTATAATCGTAACATAGTATCCTATTGCTAAGGAGATGTTACAAGTGTCTATCTTATTTACATTAGACATTCTTCCCAGGTGGTAAGAACTGTCTGCTGTCTGCAAATCCTATAACATGTTTCCAAAATATTTATTTGAATTAAATGTTTTTAACTGGAAAATTCCGTGAACATTGGTTAGCTTGATTCTAAGACTTCGCACAGCTGATGGGACAGAATTCTTTTCAATAACTTGACAGCATTCCTCTAAAAAATTAACATCTTCTTCACACTTATTATTGTTGATAGTCCAGAAATAACTGTAAATTCACATTTTCCACTGGTTATACAGGCAATCCTCACTTTGCATAGTGTAGGATGGTAAAAAAAGGAAAAAGCTGCAATGTGCAAAGCTGTCTTAATAATCAATGGAGAAATTGTTCTGTGACCTTTAAAGTCTTTTGTCAAAACATTAACATTAACTTTACTGTTAATGTTACAGTTAACATAACACTAATCTTACTCTTGGTTATAAATGTATAAGGAAATAAAAAATGCAGTAAAACTAACACTTATTTAGTATACTATGATTTAAAACATTAGAAACATTGAGAAGTAAGGTGTTTTATTTCTTTGCAAAAATAACTTAAAAGAGTAGATTGAACAGTACTTGTCTTGGTCTTGCATATAACATGATATGCAACAGGCATCGTTTCTATGCCTCAGCTAATTGTCATGCACCCTTCTCAGGGTTCCATTAACTCCAAAATTTTATTCTTTGTATTTTCAATGTTGTGAAATATCTCTGATAGTTCCTTCAATGTGAGATTTTTGCCAGTGTTTCTTCCTCTGGGATATCCTCATCCTTTTTATCACAACCAATTTCCTCATTGATGTTGATAAGTTACCTTCACTAGGTTCTTATACCTACAAATTTAGGGTCTCTCCAACTGTAGCAGTGTGAACCTTCCCCCGGGCGGCTACTTTCTTCCATAACTCTATTTACATTAAGGTCAAAATGCACTTCCAGTGCTATCACTTGTTGTTTCTCTGCTGCATTTTCAACTTTGTTGGCCAATTCCCCCTTTCAGTTGTTTGTTTTTGCAAAAATGGCTGCATGGGTTTATCACTGGGAGACAAGGAGGCAACACAACTATACGCTTTGCTGTCTAGACATGAACTGAATAACAGATCTGCCATGACCAATAAAGTGACGAACTTTGAAAGAAGTAACTTGATTAGTCACTGATCATGACGCGAATCTATTTATTTATTTATTTTGTGAGGAAGATCAGCCCTGAGCTAACATCTGCCAATCCTCCTTTTTTTTTTTGCTGAGGAAGACTGGCCCTGGGCTAACATCCGTGCCCATCTTCCTCCACTTAATATGGGACGCCGCCACAGCATGGCTTGCCAAGAAGTGCACCGGTGCACACCCGGGATCCGAACTGGTGAACCCCGGTCCGCAGAGCGTGTGCACTTAACAGCTTGTGCCACCGGGCCAGCCTCTGAATCTGTTATTTATATAGTGATTTGTGGACTGAAGAGCTAGTAGTGAAGTTTGGACTTTAAGCAATTACTCATAGCTAGTGTACCATGGTAAATGACACTTGAATCAAGTTGTTGAGTGACTGGTGTTGTTTAACTAAACCATAGTAACTGAAATTTGTGTATGTTAGGACCATGAAAAGCAAGGACTGCCTATTTGATTCCTTAAAACAATTGTTGGGGCAAAGATTAAAACTGCTGTGACTGGTATCACACTATAAGAACCTAGAAACATTTCTTTGTGTGTATCAACAAAGCTTGTGTCTCAATTTTCAATCATAAATAAAAACATGATTTCAATCCCAATTCTTCTCTGGTATGGAAAATTAAGAAAAAAGCTAATCTAATTGCCAATCACTCCTTAGAATTAATAAATATAGATATTGATCAAACTCACAATTAAAATCTTTTGGATTGATATACAAATTAATTTTCCTAGGATCCTATTTGAGTAATGCACTATTACTTCTAATAGGTTTTATCATACATTAGCATAAATAGACACACACACACACACACACACACACACACAGTCTCCTACTCATCCATCCATGCTTAACGTTGTATATAAAACAATGACATTGAACTCACAGAATATACAACAATCAGCTTTCAGATGTAGGGATAACATTTATATATGGAATTTATATATGGTACTATAACCTTACACAGACACACATAGAGTCAGCTCTGCTATAATGCTTGTTTGAGAATATGAATTTGTTCCATTAGGGAACAATTTGAGCATAATGCAAAATTTGCATTTGCTTATACACAATTTCACTTGAGAGAAATACCATGTGAATGTAGAAAACTGCACCCAGATGAACAAAGCTGCATGTGAGTACACAAAACACACACGTGCACACACCTCAAACATCTGCCGGCTATGTTATTTTACCACATGTGTCATGAGCGACATTCATCCACACTTAGTGTTACATCTTTCTATCAAGCATCAGATAACTTTCTACTATTCCATAATAATTCACAAACTACAATCCTTCTGATGCTCACTTCCACAAGCAAACTTCACGTCGCTTTCAAGATAAAATGCCATAAATTTTGTAGTATTCGTGCATTTATTAATCATTTAAGATGGGGAAAACTGTATGACTGTTTTTATTAGATTCCTATCTCTCTTTTTTTTTTTGGTGAGGAAGATTAGCCCTGAGCTAACATTCTATGCCAATCCTCCTCTTTTTTGCTGAGGCAGATTGGCCCTGAGCTGGTATCCGTGCCCATCTTCCTCTACTTTATATGGGACGCCAACACAGCATGGCTTGACAAGCGGTGCATTGGTGCGCGCCCGGGATCTGAACCTGCAAACCCCGGGCTGCAGAAGGGGAGTGTGTGCACTTAACTGCACGCCACTGGGCTGGCCCCCTATCTCTTGTTTTTTATGTGTCACTGACAATGACACGCCCCAACTTCATAAAGCCTGTGGTTTTTGTTGCATGACTTCGTGTAGTGCAGTGATTTTTAAAACACATGTATTGTGTTATGTAGATATATGTAGAATGTAACTAGAATGTAGATGACTTTTTCTCTCCCAAGATAAAATTCACTAGTATAAAAAAGTCTAAGTTGTTGGGTCCATTGTATCACATTGCTTTTCAAGGCTTTAAACATCTTCTACGTAATAAAACCAAATTTGACAAATAGTGAAAAGGACGACAGCCCATTCTGACCTCTAAAAACAGACCCGAGGCAGTGGAGTTTATGTGGCCATCCTGACAGCAAAATCTGGAGTTATAGAGAATTTTTAGCTTCTACAGAGGAAGGTTCTACCATCTAGCTTTGAATTGTCTAAACCAGTTGTTCTCAAACTTGAACACACTTCAGCATCACCTGGAGGGCTTGTCCAAACACACAGTGCTGAGTTTCTGGTTCATTCAGTCTAGAGGAGGGCCCAAGAATTTGCATTTCCGAGTTCCCAGCTGATGCTGGGCCCAACTGATTCATTAGGCACAGCAGGCACAGTGCCCAGGGCACACTGTACTTCTAGGGGCCCATGAAAATGGTTTGACTTTCTTCTCTCATAAAATCAGAAAAAAAATAATTAATATAATAATAGTGAGTAAATCATGATGAATCCAACCTAGACTAGATTCATCTTTATATCAATGCAGTCTAAAAATATTAATTTTTTTTTTTTTTTTTTTTTTTTTTTTACAAAGGAAGGGGCACATAAGGGCCAAAGTGTCCCTGGCTCCCGAAAGTCACGGTGTGGCCCTGGGTGCTGCTGTGGCTGCTGCTGCTGGCAGGAAGCGCACAGTGACAGCCACTGCTCTAAACTCACCTATCTTCTGGGATTTGCTAGTGGTCTGTCTTTTATCCCGAACTGTTTTCTACAACACGAAGGAAGTCAGTGGAACAGCATGCTAATTTAAGTTCTCCAGGAGACTCGGGGCACAAGAAATGGTCAGAAATGTGTGTCTGCTGTGGTCGTTCTATTTCTTACTCAGACATAAGTTGTGCCTCCGTGAATACAAAAGGTCCAGTTTAAAAATTCAACCGGTGAAGAATTTGGCCTATACGGCAATACCTTAACAACACTGTGTGTTTGTACGGAGCTGTACTGTCCAAAAAGTACTTTCTCATTTCAAGTCCGTGTGTTGCTCTCAACCACTTGTTCAGTAGCTGGTGCATTATTAATACACAAAAACCATCCCCACCCCGTAAATCAATCACAAGATAAACCGAGTTGAAACAGATAAGATTTTACTAACCTGGGGCGACTCTAGTTCAAATGCAGTCCTTCTCCTCCTTCCAAAATCGCTGTAGTAAGAGCCACAAAAACTCAAAAGATGAAATGAATGTGTTAATATTGTGCTTTGGCACCTTAAGCATTCTCAATCCTCTTTCCCACTCAGTATAATCACCAATGAAAGGGAAATTCTCATGAAATGAACAAAACTTTTATTGTATTTTGATATTTAAAATGTTTTATACATTCATTTTGGAAAATATAGAACCTACTGACTGACAAGCAAAAAAGAGAAAATAAAAATAATCTATAAGCCCACCCTTCAGAGATAACCATTGGTAATATTTTGGTGTTATTTACAGATATTTTTGGTTGTTTCATATACAGTATTTTTAAAAACAGATGATAGAGTTTATGCTGTTTGCAATTTTACTCTAATGCTTAACAATATATTACAAATATGATAAACCAATCATTGGGTTAAGTTTTTGCACGGTACTCTGTATGGAATTTTTGTTTCTTCCTGTTGGAGATTTAGATTGTTTCTTATTTTCTCCGTTAGAAACAATGCTTGATGAACAATTTGTGTGTGTGGGGTTAAATATTCCTTTCTTTAATTTATTATAGAATTGGAATTACTAGTTTAAACAGACAGGTATTTTTAAGGCTTCTGACTCATATTTTCAAATTGTACGTTAGTTCTAAGACTTCTCCAGTTCACACTGAAAAGGAGGTACCATGTAGTGAGACTGGCTCCATTATCCAGTATAAAAAGACTAAGTAACTCTCGAGGTACATTTAGCAATAATTGGGATCTGGGGCAGCACACACGAAGTGCGGTCTTGAACTAATAGGCGTGTGCCAATGCAGGCTGTGGGATGGGAGAGAGGAGGCAGACGAGGAGACAGGGAACCTAGACCATGGCCAACCTGCTCTTGACCTCTGCTCTCTGGTTCCTTCCATATAGTACATCAGCTACTGAAGGGTCTATGTCTGGCCAGAGGAATCTCTCCCCTACAGCTGGAGAGGTAGTGATGGTGGAGGAAAAATTACAGAACATTTAAAAATCCTTCAAATGTTTCCCATTGAATTTTGGTGGCTTGAGGCAAAGCCCTGACCGGCTCATCCAAGTTATAGCTCTGAGGGGCTTCTCAAAGACTAAAGAGACTTACTGTTCCTGTCTTTACTTTGTGGTCTTGGAGAAGTAGTACAGCCCAGCCTCAATGTCAGATGACTCTAGAAGAGACTCTTCCAAAGCAGGATGATAAAGAAGTTTCACTCTTCAACACAGTGAATGGTAGTGGCTGCCTGGAGTGGTGTGTCGAGCAAGATTCTGACTCTGCAACCAGAATAGGCGGGACGGGGTTGTGACTGGTCCATAATGTCTGTTACCGGGGTTGTGACTGGTCCATAATGTGTGTTATGGGCGCAGGAGTGACGACTGGCACCACAGATATCCCATATTTATCATTCTTCTTCTAAAAGTTCTCTCTTAATTAATGCCTTACTGTAGATCACCAGAACAACACCCCACTGAGTTACCTACAGTCCAGTCCTGGTATAGTGCACACCTTACCCTCAGTTACAGTGATAGGAATCCACCTGGGCAAGCTTCATGTTCCATTCTTTTTCTTTTTTAAAAATAAGTGAACAGCATTTTAATTTCTTTGTATGTTTACAATGTTTTCCCGATTTTTCTGTTTCTTTTCTTTTTAAGGAAAGAAGGTGAAAAAGTAAAAAATCTATTAAAATATATTTCAATTCCATGTTACGAACATTTGATATAAATTAGAAAAAGAGATACATGGGAAAAGGAAAACAGAGGGAACCAGAAGACAGAGCAGAGGTGAGAGAGAGACCAGTTGGATTTCGTAGAGAGGAGAGAAATGAACCACTTATGTGGCAGAGGAAAAATATTGATGTGAGCTGGGAAGGAAAGAGAAAAAAAAGGAGGAAGTGAGGGGGGAAGGAAGAGAGAGGTCCCATAGTTCTTGAAAAGAATAACTATTCTAGTAAAAATGTGCAAAGAGTGAGACAGACCGAGTGAAGTCTCAACTCAATCTTACGGAGGCCAGTTGAATAAGCTGAGATGTTGTCTCGGTGGGAACCCAGAAGGGCTTTTGTTGAATATGCACTGACATGTTGAATGAAGAATCTAACCAGTTGTATTGGCCAATTTCTTCTAACAACTTGCTTCAGGGCATCCTTAGCTTCTATTAAGGCTGATAGTTTGCCTAATGAATCACAATGGTGACATCTCACAATACTCTCAAATACAAATTCCCTAAATTCAATGGAAGTAAATGCAAATCCACTGTCAGAGGCTGTAGAATCTAGCAAGACGTGTAATGTAAATAAATCAATGAGAAGCTGTCGTTACAACAGGCCATTTAAAATGGAACTCATTGCACTGAGGTCATTGTGATTAGTTTTAACGCTCAGAATACTCCTGTAATATCAATATGTAATTTTACCAAAAGGTTCTTGAGCCACTTTCTGTGAAAATACTGGTGCGTTTGAAGAGCTATTTTTAGTTTTTTGTTATGACCAAGACCTCTATGTGATCTTTTGTTTTCTGATTCTTCTTTGGAAAAAAAAAAAAAACGATTTAAAATGTTAAAAGCCATACCCATCTATTTTACCATTCAAACAACACATCAGTGTATAAAATTAAAGCTGAATGTCTCTTCAAAAAAAAAGGAATGTTCCTCATTCCCCAGGAGCAACTACTGTTAAGAGTTTGTTGGGTATTTTTCCAGATCTTTAAAAATCCACATACAAACGTGTGTAGTTAAATATCTCTTCAAGCTCTTCTCTTACCACTCTCCTCCTCACTCTCTCTGCTCCAGACACATTGCTCCCCTCACCCCCTTCTCCAACACATCAGGCACACATTCTGCCTCAGGGCCTTTGCACTTCCTATTCCCTCTACCTGCAATGTTCTTTTCCCAGTTATGCTCCTGGCTTGCTCCCTTACCTCCTTCAAGTCTTTACTCAAATGTCACGTTCTCAATGAGGCTTTCCCTAACTATCCTGCCTAACACTGTGCCCGGGTCCAACTCTCTCCCTGCTTCTCTGCATATTTCATCTCTTAATAAACTATATATTTGACTAATTTCATTTGTTGTCTGTCTCCCTCCAATGGAATGTAAGCTCCAGGAGGGTAGGGAGTTTTATCTGTTTTGATTCCTGCTGAATCCCTAGAACCTGGAAAAATGCCTGACACATAGCAGGTACTCAATATACATTTGTTGAATAAACGAATTCACATTTATTTTTAGAAATATTGCAATATATTGTACGGGCAGTTTCACAACTTTTTTTTTTCTACTCGAAGCCGTGTCACAGATATCTTTCCATTTTGGACATTTTTAATTTTAATTTTAAAATTTTAATTTTAATTTTTAAGATTTAAAGATATTCCTCATTCTTTTTAATGACTACATAGGTTTGTTTTTTTTTTTAATTTTATTAATTTTTTCCCCCAAAGCCCCAGTAGATAGTTGTATGTCATAGCTGCACATCCTTCTAGTTGCTGTATGTGGGACGCGGCCTCAGCATGGCGGGAGAAGTGGTGCGTGGGTGCGCACCCGGGATCCGAATCTGGGCCGCCAGCAGTGCAGTGTGCGCACTTAACCGCTAAGCCACGGGGCCGGCCCAACTACATAGTTTTCATGATGAAACAATACTATAACTTAGCTGTTCCTCTTCTGATGGACATGTAATTTTGCTCTAACTTTTTTATATAGGAAAAAACTTGGTCGTGAATGTCGCTGCTCATATATTTTCTTTGGATCCTTTTAATATCAAAATAAAATTCAGACTATTAGACTGCTTCTTGGCAAAGCTCTCATATATATGATTTGCAATGCGCTGCATTTTGTTTTTGTGGCTAAGAATATGTGATAAGGTCTTTATGAAATACCATATTATTTCTGTATTTTTAGTTCATAAATGAGTTACAAATTCTTATTCTTTAAATTCATCCAATATTGTACCCGTCAGATTCTCCAGCAAGAAACAAATGAGACATTCAAAAGGGATGGCAGAAGGGAGTTTAATAAGGGAATTATCTAGGAAAGAGTGGGTAGGGTTGTGGGAAACCAGCAAGAGTTAGTGAAATACCCCAGGGCTGGCACCAGTGGGGAGCTGTTATCAGTCCTAGCTGAAGGGGAAAGGGAAGGACTAGTTACTGGAACCTGGTGAGACTTGCAGCTGAGAGAGAGCCATTCACTAGGAGCTGTGTTCTCAAATAAAATTATGTAGCCATTGTTAAATAACGGCCTGGCAGAGATAAAGCTGGGAGGAATGAAGACCTGAACCTCGTTCTTCTCTTACCTTTCAAGTTCCAACTAGAAGCTTCCTTTGGCAGGACTCAACCAGAAGCCAGAGGCAAGGAAGCCTTGTTAAGAGGTCCTTAGATTGTCACATTCTAGAGACCAGAGCAGAGTGGGGAACAGTGGAAGGTAGATCTAGGGGCACAAACAAAAATTATCTAGCCCCAATAATTTCTCTACTAGTTTTGCTTCTTACCTCCACATTTGGTTAGCTTGATGGACATACCCAGGGAATTCTAATACCAAAGTGCCCATAGTAGGTGGCACTGCCAAAAGAAATTTCAGCTGCCGATTGCTCAGGGCACCAGCATTTAGGGCTCTCCTAGGTGCACAGACAAGAAAGTAGCTATAAACACCAACTGAAAAGCTCTAAGGGTACAAACATGACAGCATCCTTTAGGGTGCTCCAACTAGTACTAATTTTTAAAGCATGACTTTGAAACTAGATAATCCCAAGGTTGAATCCCTACTTCTGGTATTTGCTAGCCATGTAAACTTAGTCTTAGACCCATGCTATCCAATATGGTAGCCAACTAGCTACAGGTGGCTATTTAAATGTATATTTACACAAACTTAAATAAAATTTAAAAATTTTAATAAAATGTAAATAAATAAAATTAAAATTCAGTTTTTCATTTGCTCTTGCCACATTTCAAGAGCTCAATAACTAATGTGGCTAGTGGTTACAGAAGTGGACAGCACAGAACATTTGCTTAACTATCTAGCCCAGTACTGTCAAATAGAACTTTCTACAATGATGGAAATGTTCTATCTGTCTAATAGATTTTTACTCATCATACAATGCCTACATTACATATGTAATACATACAATACATACATTGAACTCATCATACAGTAGTACTTAACTCATGAGCTTATCTGAGGATAAAATAAAATAATATACATAAAGTTCCTAGCAAACTGCAGGGCAAGGAAGTAGGTGCTCAATAAATGGCAGTTATAGTAGTGACAACAGTAACAACAGAAGCAGCAACAAGATTGTGTTGTATCATATCCCTGGTAGATACATCTGGCGATATTGTTACACAAGGCTCTTTGCCAAAGCCCAATGTTGAGGCTGCCAGGCCTTAACAATGATCACACAGCTGTTGCTGATGAGCTCTGTGAGTCGCTGAGCTGAGAGGCTCCTTGTTATGAAAGGTCTCAGCGTTGCTAGGAACTGGCCAACGGGCTTCTACCTTGCAAGTGTGGTCAAGTACATCTCTTGTTGAAAACACTGCTCTATCCCAAGACATTTTGTCCTTGTTCTTCTGAACATGATATGATTCCTATTTTTTTTCTGGTGGTTTGGAATGGCATGCTCTGTCAACGCATTCTTTTCACAGAATCTGATTTTGTTTTCCTCGTGTCTGCAGACAAGATGTGGCTCAGTCTTCTGTAGGACTTCTAACTGTCAGCCTAAGCTTATATCCAGCCATACTATTGCCTCTCTAGATCATGTCAAATGACTAGTTTGATTCATGTTTTAATGGGATTGTTTTAGTATCATGTAGTCTAGTCTACAGAATATACTAGTGATTTGGGAGGTTTTATAATCTCTAGAATGAATGTTCTGTTCCTTAAGTGGAATGAGGAAACTATTGATCAGCAACGAAATGTAACTCATTTCCTTCCACTTCTCTCCATTTTCACTTCTCCATCTCTTATTCCAAATCACCATTATCTCTTGTCCTCCTGCAATCAATTTTCCACCCTGCTTAAGACATCCAATGGCTTCCCGATGCCCTTAGAGAAGAACCCAAACACCTATCCATGGTCTTTTATTTTCTTCATAGAACTTAATTTTATCTTTAATATTTGTTTGATCTCCTGTTTATTTTCCGTCTGCCCTCTCCCCACCCCATTCTTCTAGATGTAAGGTCCATGCGAGCTCCATGAACTGCTCATTGAACATCATCTTCTCAGCACCTGGAAAAGTGCTGGTATGGATGACAAGCTTTCAAAAGGCTTCAAGGCCGTCCTCCGGTAGTATATAATGAGTGAGCTGCAAAGCTCTAAATTACAACCTAGCACCGTGTTTACTACATTCTAATGTCTTTCTCCAAAAGCCCAACACACTTAAAGGGATTCTTAACCTTGCTATGTTTGTCCCATGGGAGGTCTTGTGAATCCTATAGATTCCTTTTCCAAATAATGTTTAAATGCACATGCACACACACACAAAAGATTACAAAGGAAGACAATGATGTTAATATACAGTTATCAAAATACTTAAAAACTTAAAACTTGTGATATAGTAATGGATGCACTTCTTGATTACTGTATTGAAGAACAAGATCTAGTGGAGAGTCTAAAAGGACTTATTTTGAGGGTAGAGAAGTTCATTAGCAATCTTTTGAGATGTCTGTAACAATTGCAATGAGATATGAAAATATCTGTAATTTCTGTTGGTGACAAAGTTGCAGGTACTGCTAGCACTTCTGGGGCTTGTTGCCCATATTCTTAATTTTAGAAACTGCTAAATTTCAATTAGAGGTTAATAAAAATGCAGATGTAACTTTTTTCCCTTTCGAATTCACAGACTCCCTGAATTCTACAGGTGGTCTCAATTATCCAAAAAAAGTTGATATCAGAAGTCTACTTCAAGTGACTCCACCTTAAAAATGGACCAAAATGTCACAGGAAACATTTTTTAAGTTGATTTAGTCTTTATCCTGAAAATAAGGAATTAATTCTATCTCATGTTAAGTTTAATTCTATTTTTTTTTTTTTTTTTGGTGAGGAAGATTAGCCCTGAGCTAACATCTGTTGCCAATCCTCCTCTTTTTTTGCTGAGGAAGATTGGCCCTGGGCTAACTTCCATGCCCATCTTCCTCTACCTTGTATGGGACGCCACCACAGCATGGCTTGACAAGCGGTGTGTTGGTCCGCACCTGGGATCTGAACCTGCGAACCTCGGGCCACCGAAACCGAGCGCGAGTGCTTAATCACTGTGCCACCAGGCTGGCCCCTAAGTTTAATTCTAAAAATTAGCTAATTCTTAGAACATGCAAACCATTATTTTATTTTGATAGTGGGTAAAGTGTAAGTCAAATTTGTAGTATAGCACCTTAAAAAGCCCTCCACAATATCAGTGCTTTCCCAGTATGCTCATAAAGAAGACTTATTTTGTAAAAATATTAGAGGACTTTTTGTTTTGCCTAAGGACCTCTACAGTAGTTGTTAACTGGTCCAACTCTTCTGGATTCTCATTTGTCAGCAACTTTGCTTATGATTCAGAAAATTCTCCAACATCACCATTATCAACTTCACAAAATCCTGAAACATTTATAAGATTTGTAATTTCACTTACCAATCAGTTCGTATTGAATTTGAATTGTTTGTACATTGTTTGCAACATCAGACAATAACTAGTTTATTGACACAAAGTGTGGAAACAGATATTAGTATTAATCATGGAAGGAGTAGAGATGTTAATATTTATTAGTGGGCGTTTTTATAGTATGACAACTTAGACTTCTGCTCAAACCGAAGGGACTTAGATTATGAACATTCTGGGAACTGGGACCCTTAAGGTCAAATCTGTCCTGTTATAACTTTTTTCCCATTATGGCTTCCGGGTTTCCTGTCTTGCTTAGACGTTTTCCCCAGCCTGATGATAATATTTTCCTATTATTTTTTCCAATAGTTTTTATTGTTCTGCCTTTCACTATAAGAAATTTACTCAATCTGGGGTATAACTGTGAAATATCTATGTAACTTTGTTAAATGACTTTTTTATTTTATCCAAAGAAAAATTGATTTTCTCAATATATTTTCGAATAAAGCTTTTGATGGAAAATTTTGGATTTTATAGACCAGCAAAGTCTAAATAATTGTGGAGCCCACATATAGTTGTCAACCCTTAGTTTATCCAAGTAGGGGCTTCAAAACCAACATATTATCATCTACCCCCGTCATTTCATAAAAATGACACAAAGGATAGCATTTCAGAATTAAAACAAAATAGGTTAGATTTATTAAAACCCCCCACCTTAATCTTATTTTTTCTCATTTCGCAGTGGATGGGTAAGAATTTGATCACAGGGTAGAATCAGTGTGGGGATCAGTACACGAGATCAACTGCTTTAAATAATAACTGAACTCTTCGATGGATTTAAATGCAGAAACACTAATCCATAGGTAGGGGGGCCATTTTATCCCCTGCATCTCAGAGCAGACTGATCCCCACTCAGAACTGAGACATGCTCTTATATATGATAATGGCAACACTCCATCCTTTTTCACATTGTAAAGATTCTGAAGCTCTGAGTGTGACCATATTACTGGAAGAAATGAAAAGCCGAAGTGGATGGGACTCACGGGGAATCACGTAGAAGACACTTTCAATAGAAGGCACCTAATACTCAGCAGAGTTCACAAAACCCAGTTATGAACAATTGGTTGTGCGGAATGAGGTCAGCCCCACCACGGGCTGATGCGAAGAGGGGGTCCTTAGGGATGTCTAGTTGCTCAAATAAAGGAAATGGGTGAAACCTTGCGAGAAGAATCAGGTATTGTCAGCATTTACTGTTGAGGATTATATTGTTGGGTGATAAATTGTTGAAAATTTGTATTTGGTGATTTATTTTTCTACTCCTCTATACACATTTATATAAATTATTTCGCCCCATACCCAGGAAGATTACATTAACGCAATCATGAGATTTGAATGTCAGTTGACAGGTTCCTTTGTTTATCCCCACGTCTGGCTGTGTAAGCTACTTATTTACATAGCAGTTCTGAATAGCACTTGTAAAGCTATCATTTTATTCATCTCAAGTTCTCTGTTATCCAAATAAAAACAAATCTCCTCAGGCATCAGTTTGGAATTGTTGCCTTTGAAATCTAATAGTAAACTGGCTGCTTCAGCATCTGTGGGGCTCAGCTCTTTCCATCACCTTCCAGAATTACAGTTCTCCATTTGGAGTCTCAGAAATGTAGTGATGGGGGGAAATGGCTATGAGAAAACAGACAACTGATCAAAGAATTCGTGGTGCTACAAAATGAATTTTTATATCTTTGTTCCTTTTCTTCTCTCAGTCCGAACAGGTATTGCATTTTGAAGAATAGTGTGTTTTTTAAAAAGTTGCCTATAAGGTGAATTTCTATATAGGAAATCATAGTAGTCTATTGACTTCTATACATCTAAAGGTATGTTTTTTAGGGGAAAATATTGATCCTTCCATTATTAAAACTTATACATGCATCACTAGTGCATTTTAAAAGCAAAAACTAAAATGTTTAAATAAAACACGAGGAATAACTCCAAGAATAAATTACAGAATGAAAACACAAAGGAGTTGGGGTCATTTTTGCTTTTGGAACAAGAAGCCTAAAGATTTAAAAGAAAATAATAACAACACTGTACTGAATGGAACATGCCAGGGGCAGAGCTGAACGTCTGTCTTATGAAAGACATTTTTCATTTTTAACAAGAGTATGCTTGCGTGTACAAGATGACAAAATAATCAAGTGAAGAGTGAATAATTCAGCTTATCAACAGGTTGTTTCGTGTTGAATTGATGCAATGCCAAGCAGTTAGTTCAGATATTTTTTAAAAGAAGAAAGCAGCTGAACTCCAGTAAAATAAGGTCTGAACTTAGATTCTGAAAACCTTGATTCTGTGCCCAGCTTTGTCTCTCTGGGCAAATTACCTGAGGTTTCTGAATCTCCATTTCTTGATCTGGAAATGGAGGACATGACTGCCTCGAAGGACTGTAAGGGTAAAATTAGATAATGTGCATAACGGCATCTGGTAAATAATATACACTAAATACAGGGCCCAAGGATGGCCCATGCGCTTGTCTTTTATGGTGTGTGGTGTGTATTTTATTAAATTTTCCATAGTCTGGTTTCTATATTAAGCTAATAGTTTACATATGACATACAAGGAGGTCATGACATACTCAGAAACTCAGCCTTCCCAGTGATGAGCCAAGGAATGTCCTCAGATCAACAAAGAAAGCTTGTGTACCACTAATATAGATTGAACGACCAGGTAATTTTTAATTATCCACCAATTCATTCACTAAAACATTTATTTGTTGCCTACCATGTGCCAGATGCATGCTAGGGTGACTGGACAGGTCTCTGTCTTCTGTGCCCTTATAATCTGTTTGGGAAGATGTGCGATATGCAACACTATAATAAAATGTCATAAATGCTAGAGCAGAGGTTGGAACAAAGTATGGGAGGAAGAAATTTGTATCATCCTGAAAAGCATCACGTAGAGGCTGATATTTAATAAATGCTTTTGGTTAAGATAAGAAAAATAGATTCAGCTATCCTGGAATCATCTTGCTATCTCTGTATGTATGTGTACATGTATTGTGTGTTTGTGTATATTTTTCAATTTTTCTAATTTATTTTTTGCATTGGATAATCTAGAAAGTCTTTCTTGAAGCTTGATATTCACTGACTTAACTCCCACCCGCACACTGATGTTAGGTTTTGTATCAGACACAAAAGAGAATAAAGCAGATAATGGAATCTTTTTTTTCCCAATACTATTTTGATGAGACTAATCTTGCTGTTTGGTCAAATAATGCTCTGTGCTGACTGTAGTAGTTAATTTATACAGCTTAGATGACTCCTTTTCAATGTAAAGGAAAACTAAAAAAAGAAAATCAGCCATGGTGTCTAATCTATATGTGATCTCTATTCCTATTTTTTATTGCTTGACATTCAGAATAAACCACAACCATCAATTCCCCAGATCCCCAGATCATAATTACCTGGAATATTTGATTTTCTGAAAGATGTGAGAATTTCTAAGCTTATCTGCTTTTATACAAATTTACTTGCTAAGGAGATTTCATAAAAAGCAATTTAACTCTGGGTCTCTTAAGGATATATAAAATGAAAGAAAGGCATAGATTTTCAGTTTTGTTCCTTCCATCAGCTTCACTCCTCTGGTTTTACTTTTTTATCCATGGAGATTCTAAAGGCAGTGTCCTATAGAAATGATTCTATTGTACCATAGTATTGTTGCCATCTGGGCTTGCCCTGCAACACAGGTGTGAGATCATGTGTAGTATGAAGGGGTAGAGGGTAAATAGAAAGATAAGGGATGAGTGAGTATCAGAATCTTCAGGAAGCATTTCCAAAGGGTACATTTCTGTTTACCTACCTCCTCACCTCAATCAGTTGTAGTACCAGTGGTCAAATGAGCTCAAATGGCCAGTGAGTATGTTCTTACAGAGAGCAGAGGGCTTAAACCATTCAAGTATAGATCTTGGCAAGGATAGTGCCTACAGGGGGCAGAAGGGAAGTTCAGGAATGTGGAAGAATAGCTATGAATTTGTTAGTATAGATTTTCATCACCAAAAAAAGATTTTAGTTACCATTTCCATCCATAAAAAAAGACAAAATCTTGCCATTTGTGACAACATGGTTGGACCTTGAGGGTTTTATGCTAAGTGAAATAAGTCAGAGGGAGAAAGACAAATACTATGTGATTTCATTCATATGTGGAAGATAGACAAACACATAGATACAGAGAATAGATTGTTGGTTGCCATGGGGAAGTGGGCAGGGGGAGGGCGAAAGGGGTAAAGGATCACATGTTTACGGTGATAGATGGCAACTAGACTTTTGGTGGTGAACATGCTGCAGTGTATACAGAAGCAGAAATATAATGATATACACCTGAAATATATATAATGTTATAGACCAATGTTACCTCAATTAAAAAAAACCCAACATTTCCATAAGAACCATTCACAGCCAGTCAGGAAACTTCTGAACCAACTTGAGTCATCTTACTTAGCAGTTAAGGAAAGTTCCCTTATGAATGCAAAACAAATAAGTTCACACAAATATGTTGGTAATACATTCCATAGGGGTGTCTGCTCACATTATTATAAAACCACTGTCAAAGCCAAATGAACTGATTAGGAAATCAAATAAACTTGATTAATCCTTGTGCACATTCATGCAGACATGTAAGATGTAAAACTATGATTTGTAGATATAATTCAGTAAATCACTAATTCTGACTCATTGATAGGTAGTGAGACTCAGCTTAGGTTTTTTTGGAAGCAAAACCTGAGTCAATCTTGTGTGTGAGTAGTTAATTTAGAAATGTGAACCCAGGGAGCAGAAGTGGGGTACAGGGACGTGAACAAGGAAGGAGGGAACCTGATACAAGGATGGCTTTTCCAGTTGACCATCTCTATGGTTAACCCATGCTCATTGCTGTAGGATCTTTTGAGAAGGTCGGGAGCTGTCTGCTGGGTGATGTAGAAGGAAGTGGTTCATTGGCTCCCACCCCACATTGGTCAAGGGTGAACTCATGGGCATTAGCTTCCTGGTACTTTTGGATTGTGCAAGCATAAGTGACATGGTTTCCTGTGAATGTCCTAAGCTGAGCATCAGAGAGTTGAGGAGAGGTACTGCCAGCTTGCACCTGCTAACGCCAGTGAAAGCTTCATGAAACTAGTTATTGCAGCTGTGCTTAGATAAGAGGAAGAACTGAAAGGACTTAAAATCTGCACAAGAGCTGTCCAGTATATTTTGAAAAATATAACATCTTTTAAAGCTAAAACAAAGCTTTTTCACAGTGCATATATTCAGTACCCAGAACAACACTGGGTTGTGCTATGAAAAATCTTTAATAAATAGAAAGCATGGGAAATGGATTTGGAGTAAAAATAATAGGTCTTTAATCTGATGCTTTCTGGCAGTGTGACCTTAGAGCAGTTACATTCAATTTTGCTGAGCCTCAGTTTCCTGACCTCCAAAGAGGGGATAAATAATATCCTCCTCATGGGATTCTTGAATGCTAAATGAAAAGATGAATGTAGTAGCACAATTAGCATTTCAGAAGATGAGCACTCATAATAATAATTATTAGCGTTCAATCAAAGTCAGCACACAAGGCACCCTGGAGGGGCCACACCTTTGTTAGGGGCTGTAGATTTCAGTTGGCCAGGACCTGGAGAAAGAGAGAACAAAGGTGATGACAGCTGGTGGGAACTAGCAGAAGAGTTTTCTAGACCATGGGGGACTACAGATTGTGCAGAATAATCAATATCTAGTTGGGAGTTGGGACTCAGATCACGCTGAGGTCAGAGGTCAAGTATGGTGATCTGTGATCCAAAACTAGGAAACAGAATGCTCAGAAGCTGGAGATCAAGTCCTGTCAAGGGTCAAAGGTAGGCAAATGGTCCTGCTAGCACACGTGTTGCTCTATTACAGGCCTTCCATGTCAGGAAGCTTGCTATTGCATTTCCTGCCACGCTGAGAACAAATAGCTGATTTCCTAGGTGTGATCAGCCAGAAGTCTGAGAGATCAAAGATACACAGCCCTGCAAATGATCAGATCGTGCAGCAGTTAACAGGAGAAGTTCTAAACAAAACATCTTTATCAGGTACTTATCCCAAGAATATGGGATGCCTACTACTTAAAGAGTTCCTGTTTACCATTTACAAGGTGTGACTCATTTTTCTGATTTTCTTTGAACCTCCTGCATCTTTCTGCTCTGGCCCTGTGCCATTAAATTGGTATTGTGACCGGAATTGACTTAAAATAAGCTCCTTAACCTCACGCTCCTTAACCTTGTTCCACACTTCACTGATATCAAACATCCATCCACCCATCCATCCATCCATCCATCCATCCGTCCACCCATCCATCCATCCATCCATCCAACTGTCATAGCCCATTTGGGCTGCTACAACAGAATATATAATAGAATAGACTGGGTGGCTTAAACAACAGACATATATTTCTCACAGTTCTGGAGGCTAGGAAGTCCAAGATCAAGGTGCTGACAGATTCCATGTCTCGTGCGGGCCTGTTTTGTGGTTCATAGATTGCCATTCTCTCGATGACTTCTCACTTGGTGGAAGTGTCCAGGGAGCTCTCTGGGGTCTCTTTTTACACGGGCACTAATCCCATTCATGAGGACTCCACTCTCAAGACCTACGTACCTCCCAAAGGCCCCACCTCCAAATACCATCACATTGAGGATTAGGTTTCAACATGTGAATTTTGGGGGGAGTGTAAGAAATCAGTCTATAGCACCATCCATCCATTCATGCACTCATTTATTCATTCAATCATTTAATAATCCAATAATTTATCATTTAACCAGAAAATATTGATTATGTGTTTTCTAAATTATTGCTGCAAAGGGTTATGAGAGTATAATAAGATAATGCACATAAAAGTATCTGGAAAAGAGTATAGAGCTCAGGGGTGGCCCATGCACTTGTCTTTTATAGTCTGTTGCATATTTTATAAATTTTCCATGTTTTGATTTCTATATTAAGCTAATAGTTTACACATGACATATAAGGAGATAAGGGCCTAGTACTATCTCATTGAGGTTTTAATTTCATTTAAAGGCTAACGATGTTGAATATCTTTTCATGTGCTTAATTGCTATCTGTATACTTCATCTGTGAAATGTCTCTTCATATCATTTGCCCATTTTCTAACTGGATTGTTTGGTTTTTACTATTTAGTTTTCAAAGTTCTTTATATATTCTAGATACCAGTCTTTTGGATAGGTGGTATGCAAATATTTTCTGCCAGTCTGTAGCTTGTCTTTTTATCCTGTTACCAGGATTTTTCACAGAGCAAAAGGTATGATTTTGATTAAGTATAATTGATCTGTTTTTTTAAGGGATTTTGCTTTTCATGTCAAATCTAAGAATTCTTTGCCTATCTATCTCTAGATTCTGAAGATTCTTTTTGTGTTTTTCTAACAGTTTTTAGGTCTTGTGTTTTACATTGAAGTCTATGAGTTAATTTTTGAGTTAATTTTTGTATAAGCTGTAAGACTTCAGTCGAGGTTCAATTTTTGCCTATGGATGTCCAATTGCTCCAGCACTATTTGTTGAAAATGCCGTTATTTCCTTCATTAAATTGCTTTTGCACCTTTCTCAAAAGTCAATTGGGCATATTTGTGTCGGTTTACTTCTGGGTTCATTCTCTATTCTGTTCCATTGATGTATGTGTCTATCCCTCTGCCAGTACCATACATTCTTGGTTACTGAAGCTTTATGATAAGTCTTAAAATCAGACAAATGATTCCTCCCACTTTATTCTTCTTTTTCAAAATTGTTTTATCTTTCTTAGTTCCTATGCCTTTCCATATAAACAAACAGAAATAGTCTTGTCTATATCTCCAAAATTCTTGCTTGGATTTTAATAGGAATTGGGTTAAATCTGTATCTCAATTTAGGGAGAATTGACATCTTTCCTATGCCGAATCTTTCAGTGTATGAATATAGTATGTCTCTCCATTTAATTAGGTCTTCTTTGATTTCTTTCATTACCATTTTGTAGTTTTCAACACTTAAGTCTTATACATGTTTGTTAGATTTATACCTAATTCCATTATTTTTGATTGATTATAAATAGTATTGTATTTTTTTATTTTGGTGTTCATGTATTCGTTGCTCGTATATAGAAATACGGGTTTTTTGGTATGTTTTTTGTATCCTGCAACCTTGGTAAACTCAACTATTAGTTCTAGGAGGTTTTTTTTTTCTTCGTAGAAAATCATATCATCTGGAAATAAAGTTTTATTTCTTCCTTTTTGATCTCTATGCCCCTTATTATCTGTTTAAAATGTAATTAGCTTAAATATTTCCTCAATGTACTTTCAGAACCACATGAGATAGTGTTATAATTTTTGCTTCAACCAGAAAACATAATTCAGAAAACTCAAAGGAGGAAGTAAAGTCTATAATATTTAACCTTATTTTTGCTTATCATGTTTTCTTCCTTCCTAACATTCCAAGATCCATCTTCTACCATTTCTTTTCTGTTTAGAGAACTTCCTCTAGCCTTCTTGTAGGGAAGTTCTGCTGGCAACAAATTCTCTTAGTTTTTCTTCATCTGAGAATTTCTTGGTTTCCCTTTCATTTCTAAAAGATATTTTGACTGAATATAGGATTCTGCACTACCAGTTCTTTTGCTCCAGCAGTTGAAGAATACTACTTCTTTCTGTCATGATTTTTGATGAGAAATCCACTGTCATTCTAGTTGTTTTTCCCCTGTAAGGAAGGTGTTGTTTCTCTCTCACTAGTTTTGAGATTTTTTTCTTTGTCTTTACTATTTAGTAATTTGACTATGATGTATCTTAAGGTAGATTTCTTTGTTTCTCTGGGTTTGTCCTGTTTGGGGTTACCTCAGCTTCTTGAATCTATGGGTTCTGTCTTTGGCCAAATTTTGGAAATTTTCAGCCATTGTATTTGAGTACTTCTTCAGCCCCATATTCTTTCTCGCCTCCTTCCAGGACTCCAAAGACACAATATTAGATCTTCCGGTATTAATCTTACATGTTCCTGAGGCTCTGTTCATTTTGCTCCCAGTGTATTATCTCTTTGTTATCTATACATTTATTTTTTTTCATTTTTTAAAAGAGAAGTATATTTAAAAGTCAAAAGGTGAGATATTTCAAATGCTTTGTGATGAATGAGATTAGAAAGCCCTTTGGCTCAGGATGTCTGTGAATTTCAGCCCTATCACAGTCCAATCAGTAGGGTGGGATTGGATACCCTAGTTTACGGAAGCAGTTGGTACAGCGAAGGCCCAAGAGCTTTACAGAAAAATAATAATATATTCATTATCTCATTTAATCCACAAAACAGACAAGGGACCACTATTATTACCATTTTACAAATAACTAAGATGAGGATTTGAGAGAGGCAGAGTAATTTGCTAAACTAACACAGCGACTTAATGGTGGAGCTGGGATTTGAACCATGGGGCACCTATGATCTCCAACTACAGGATGTGTTATTGACCAAGGTGCCCACCTGCAGCTCACTGAAACTCATTTGCAGGCATGCTATAATTGGTCCATTCCTGGATGACTTGGGGTTCTCTGACAGCTCACTTTGCCTTAAGAACTCTTCAAGATCCTTGCCAACTCGCAGACTTCACAGCAGTCTAGGATGCTTCCACCCAACCCTCCCTCCCTCTCTCCTTCACTTGGGGTCAGACATGCAACCTCAGTGGATGATGGCTCGCCCAGCCTATCCCAGCTCCCTCCCCCATTTTCTCCAGCACAGCATTTCTCTTAAGAAAATCCTTGCATGCTTAATTCCATTTTGGCATCCATTTCCTGAAGGACCCAAATTAACACAATCAGGTAGTCTGATTTAAGAACCCAAGCCATTGACTACCACTCCATAACTGGTAAAAAGAAGCAAACATTTCTGTGGAATTACTTGAGATTCCACTGGGAAGATCAACTAAAGTAATATATGTGGGAAGATTTTATAATCTCTTAAATTGAATGCAAATACAAATTGTCATTATTTAAAGTTCATACAGCATGGTTTGCCCTGGGCTCTGCCTGCTCTCAGCCACTGGCCTAGGTGGGGCTGATTTTCAATTTATCACTTAATCTGATGATTACTTCCTTGAGAGAACTGCAGCCTTATCACTTTAATTTTTACAATACTTAGCATATCCATGATTTGTCAGGCATGTTATGGCATTACAACTCTAAGTTGATTTTTATCTAAATAAACTGGGATTTGGCAACAACTGTAAAAATTGATATAATTTGTACCTAGCCATGATCCCATTCGTTACCATCCCAATTTTCTAAATTGTCTTTAAACAAGAGTGTGGTGAGTTCCTGGAAAACTGATAATAAACAACACAACCTGTCTATCTGTCCCGCATCAGTAGTAATTAAAAGCTTACCTATTATTATCTGGCCTCCTCACCTGGGGAGCGAGAGACTGAGTGCGAGAAGCTCTTGTTCATTTAGGCCACACAGACTGATTTGAATGAATCACTTAGCTATTCGCAATAACGAATGTAAGATGATTCTGTTATTCTTGTTAAACAGATTTCTGACGTTGAATAGCGTCAGAATGAATTGAAGTTGACCAAAATGACAAGAACATTAAACAGAATATTTCAAAGAATACTTGGAACAAAAAGAAAAACATAAATAAGCTGACTACTTGGGGTAGATGGTATATGGCTAACATGTGACAAAAACAAGTAGAAGGTCTCCATTCCTGGGTGCTTTCATCTTTACCATCAGAAAGCAGAAAACTAGGAAACATGGAAAGTAGAAATTCAGTTTAAAAGAGAGAATTAAAGCCCAAGAGAGGGAGCAGATGGTAAGAAAGCACGTAACAATTATATGGGCTCAAGTCTGGGTGAATTACATTCCAGGGTAGTAGTAGATAATCATGGCAAACGTTGATGATCAGATTCAGGGCACTGCTCTAAGTGTCTGGTATATATTCCCTAACTGAATCCTCACAAAAACCTAGAAGGTCGATGCTGTTATTGTCCCCATTTTTCAGATGGAAAAACTGAGGCCCAGGGAGGTTAAACAGCTTGCCCATGGCAGGGCTGGGATTAAAGCCCAGACAGTCTGACTCTAGAGCCTTCCATTCAACATACGGTCCATAGACCAGCAGCATAGTTATTACCTAGATGCATGTTACAAATGTGGAACCTCAGACCTATGGAACCAGAATCTACATTTTAATAAGATCTCCAGGTCATTCTTATGCACACTGCAGTTTGAGAAGCACTGCACTGGAGCCATACCCATACACCGATGCTTACTCATATGCTTTGCTACTCCCATCACACTAAAGACCAAATGGATGTGAGTGCAGGACGCTGTCTATAATCTGAGGGACCACTAAGTATGAGAGGGATAGAAGGAGGATGGTGATGAATAAATACTATGATTGTCAAAAAGAATGTTTGAGGGAGGAGGAATCAAGAGACTAAAAAATCAGTGTAATTGATATAAATTCCTGGCAAATTCTAGATTAGAGAGATCAATGTGGGTTCTCTAAGAAAACGTTCTATCAGATAAACTCAATTTCCTTTTTGGACTGATACATACATGTCAGGAAAATACCACAGTTATATTACACGTGAATGTCAGCATCAAGAATGAATTTTGGGAAAGTCTTTCTTGAGATGCGTGTGGATAACATGACACGTCAGCAGAACTGTAGCTAGTTGAATAGCTATGTTCAAAGGGGGCTGATTAATGGATCACTGTAAGTAAGCAAAAAGGTTCTACTCTTTCACTCATTCAAATAACGTTCGTTGAGCACCCCCTTCTAATCCAATGCTCTTCCAAGTGCTGGGGGTACACTGATGAACAAGACAGTATTCTGCTCTCATAAAATAACAACTAAACAAAGATAATCACAGATGTTAAATAAAAATAAAGCATACACAGTTGCTAGACTGAGAAGGGAAACCTTTCTGAGTTGTTGACATTTGACCCACCCAAGACCTGACTATAGAGAAGGAAGCAGCCATAAGGGGATCTGATGTAAAAGCATTCTAGACTAAGAGACCACCAAGTATACAAAGGCCTGGAACTGGGCATGAGCTTGGCATGTTGGAGGAACAGTAAAGAGGCAGATGAAGTCTGGAAGACCAGGTCAGTGTAGCCTGGAAGGCCACAGTGAGAGTAACGGAATCCACTGGAACATTTTAGTTTGGAGTGTGATGTGATCTGACTTACCATTTTAAAAGATCATAGACTGCCATATGGAGAAATGGATTATAATTGGGGGGAAGCAAAACTCTGTGTTTGATTCGGTTCTAATCATTTTTATCAGAAATTTAGATGAGAACTCTGCAGGGATATAAGATTTAATGACTAAATTTGTACATACCGCTTAGCTAAGGTCTTGTGTGGTAGGCTTAGGATTCACGATGAAATGAGCAGTCTGGAACTAGCTTCCAAAATTAGCAGATGAAATGCAAAAGGGTATAAACACAAAGTTCTGAATTTACCTTAAAAGAAGCCCCATAGGTCCAGCATGGGTTGAGAGAGAATTGGTTGAACTGAATTCATAAGAAAAAAGGTAGATTTTACTTCCCTTTCTGACCAGTTGCAGACAACATATAACGGTTTTCAAAATTCTAGTGGAGTTTTAGGCTGCATGGAAAGATTCTTAAACTTGAGTAAGCATCAGAATCTCTTGGGAAATGAAGCACATGCAGACACACACAAACGTACACACACATAGCTATACGATTTTCTGGCACCATCCCAGATATATCTCGGAGTGGGGCCCATTGGCTAGGTTAAGATTTTCCCTCAGTTCTAAAGTCCTCAATTCAGGGATCTGGACAGGCTCTGGTGGCATGACTGCCGTAATGGAGCACTGTTATTGACGGGAGTGTGTCATATCCCTTGGCATGTTGGAGTGGATAAAAAGTGGAGAAACGATGCATCCAAAAAACCATCTTTGTGCTCTTATTCAAGATACTAAGATAAAGCAGCACTGATTTTGTTAAGCACATTGTGGCTGACACTCGCAGTGCCCACCCCAAAAGCATCCCTCCATTTTCATTGTTAACAGAACCCTGATGTATTCAGGAGGTGACACAGTCTGCTCAAGATGCTAGTCTCCTTTACCAGCTACTGGCTTTCCTGACGTTTCTCGTAGCGTACCCTTTGTCCAGCAGATCCCGCTCTACAGACTACCTGCCAATTAGTCCTTTAGTAGCCCTCGCGGTTATCAGATCCACTGTCGCGGTATCGCAGTGTTTGTGTTCAAGTAACCCTTGCTTTATTTAATAATGCCCCCAAAGTGCAGCAATAGTGATGCTGGCAACTCGGACATGCCAAAGAGAAGGGAAAAGGTGAAGTTCTGGACTTAAAAGAAAAAAATCATGTGCTGAAGTTGCTAAGATCTATGGTAAGAACAAATATTCTATCTGTGAAATTGTGAAGCAGAAAAAAGAAATTTGTTCTAGTTTTGCTGTCACACCTCAAACATGTTATGTATAGGAAAAAAAACATAGTGTATCTAGGGTTAGGTACTAGCCACAGGTTCAGGCATCCACTGGGGATCTGGAACGTATCCTCTGCGGATATGGAGGGACTACTATATTGCTTTTCCTTCGAAGTCCTTGGCTTGGGAGGCTACTTGGATTAAGCATCAGTATAGCACAGAGGTTCAAAGCTTCAAATCTAGCTTATACTGCAAGAGTTTGAAGACTCTTTATTGGTAGCTATATCTATTTTTTAAATTAATAGACTTTATTTTTATTTATTTATTTTTTTGTGAGGAAGATCAGCCCTGAGCTAACATCCAATGCCAATCCTCCTCCTTTTGCCAAGGAAGATCAGCCCTGGGCTAACATCCATGCCCATCTTCCTCTACTTTACATGGGACGCCGCCACAGCATGACTTGACAAGCAGTGCGTCGGTGTGCGCCTGGGATCCAAACCTGTGAACCCTCGGGCCACCGAAGCAGAGCTCACGCACTTAACCATTGAGCCACCAGGCCGGCCCCTAAATAGACTTTATTTTTTAGAGAAGCTTTAGGTTTACAGGAAAATTCAGCAGAAACTATAGAGGGTTTTCATATACCCTGTGCCCACACATACATAGCCTCCCTCATTATCAACATGCCCCACCAGAGTGGTACATTTGTTACAACTGATGAACCTACATTGACATGTCATTATCACCCAAAGTTCACAGTTTACATTAGGGCTCACTCTTAATGGTGTACATTCCATGGATTTGGACAAATGCATGATATGTACCCACCATTATAGTATCAAACAGGGTATTTTCACTGCCCTAAAAATCCTCTGCCCTCTGCCTGTTCATCCCTTTCCCCCTCCCCAACACCTGGTAACCGCTGATCTTTTTACTGTCTCCATAGTTTTGCCTTTTCCAGCATGTCATATAGTTGGAATCATACAGTATGTAGCCTTTCAGATTGGCTTCTTTCACTTAGTAACATGCATTTAAGTTTCCTTCATCTTTTCATAGCTTAATAGCTCATTTCTTTTTAGCACTGAATAATATTCCATTGTCTGGATGTACCACAGTTTGTTTACCCATTCTCCTACTGAGAAACATCTTGATTGCTTCCAAGTTTTGGCAATTATGAATAAAGCTGCTATAAACATCCATATGCAGGTTTTTGTGTGGACGTAAGTTTTCAACTCCTTTGAGCAATTATCAAGGAACATGATTGCTGAATCATATGGTAAGAGTATGTTTAGTTTTGTAAGAATTTGCTAAACTGTCTTCCAAAGTGGCTGAACCACTTTGCATTCCCACCAATAATGAATGAGAGTTCTTGTTGCTCCGTATCCTTGCCAGCATTTGGTGATGTCAGTGTTCTGGATTATGGCCATTCTAATAGGTGTGTGATGATATCTCATTGTTGTTTTAATTTGCATTTCCCTGATGATGTATGATGTGGAGCATCTTTTCATGTGTTTGTTTGCCTGTACATTTGTGTATCCTCTTTGGTGAGGTGTCTATCAAGGTCTTTTGCTCATTTTTTAATCAGGTTGTTTATTTTCTTTTTGCTGAATTTTAAGAGTTCTTTGCATATTCTGGATAATAGTCCTTTATCAGCTGTGTCTTTTTCAAATATTTTCTCTCAGTCTGTGGTTTGTTTTCTCATTCTTTTGAATTAGATACACGTTTATTTTCACTTTTCATATGTGTTTGGGGGTGTGTTTAGTCTCTAGCTCATTTCATAGATATTTCTGAGCACCTCTAATATGGCAGTTATCATGTATAAATTGGGAGATGAAGGGGGAAAAAACCACTCCCTCCCATAAAAGCTTTAGAGTACAGTGTGGGAGATGGACATGGAAAGGAGCATTGGGACAGACAGTGGGAGCACAAAGCACAGAGATCTACTGCAGCATATGAAAGGGTCCATTAACAGAGACTGATGAGGAAAGGGCAGGGGTTAGCCAGAAGAAGGAGGCAAAAAAATCCTGGTAGCAGGTGCAAAGCAATGTGAGATTAATGCAGTAAGGAAACTTCAGTATGTCTGAAGCACATTGACAAATGCAGATGGAGAAACGGACAAGTCTTATATCAAATAACAATAGTTAAATTTTATTGACTATTTATTATGTTCCAGGCACTCTTCTAGGTTCTTGTCATGTCTTCTTTTTTTGTCACAACACTTGTGACGTAGTTACTATCGTTATTTTATCATTCCCATTTTACAGATGGGGAAACTGAAACATGGGTAGTTTGCATATTTAGCAGGTGTCTCAGCTGGGATATCCAGTCTGATGCTAGGACACATACTTTTATCTTCTATGCTATAATGCGTCTCAGGGATGTTGTGTCGTAAGGAGTTTGATCCTGAATGTAATCAAGGAGATAGGAAGAATTTTAAAGCAAAAACACAACATGATTTACATTTATCTAGATCATGCATCCAAGAAAATTTGCATCTTTAAATTCCTTTCCTTGACTACTATATTCTAAGCGATGTGTAGATGGTGATTGATACCTTAACCCCAACTTCATCTTCTGTAGTATGATGCATCTGGCAGGCGGACAAAAAGGTTTCATTGAGATAATGAAATGCCAGGCACTTATTTCCAGCTAGGCAAGCTGGCAGAGGGTCCCTTCCTGAATCTTACTTATTCTCTAGAGACTTCCTTGTGTTCCAAAAGGCCTGTGTTGGGTCTCTAACCTAATCTAAGATGTTATTTTACTAGCTTGTTTTGGCTTGTTTAATGTTCTGATGATTGTTTGTGGAGCCCCAAAACTGTAGCCAAGAGAGTGAGTCACAATGTCAGTCATATTGGAAGCATACATCACAGAGAGACACCTGATCCAAAAGTCACTTTTTAAGGGGGTCAGCGGTATTGGAGAAGCAGATGTTATGGATTATAGAGAAGATATGTGTCTTTCAAGAGTGGAGATATTCAAAACCCTTGGAGATTTTTAGATAGGGATGTTCCATGTACAATGAATTCTGCTGTTATGATGTCTTAGAGAATCAAAGGAATTTGTTGGTAGAATTAATATTTCATGGATGAGGGTCTACAAATACAAAGATATAGGCATTCAGTGCAAAATAACATTTTTCAGTGTCCCCTCTGGTTCTATTCTAGGAACTTTGAGAGTAAGGTTTTTTAAAAAAAGATTTTAAAAACCCAGTGAGAGAAATGGACATGGGGATAACAAAAGAGATGTCCACAGAGTGTGATGGGGATTAACACAGAGGAACAGCATTTGTTCCATTCTGGGAGTTCACAAGAGGTTTCCTGGGAGAGATAATGCTGTAGCTGAGTATTAAAGATGAGTCAGATACAATTAGCCTGTGCAGAAGGGTGGGATGAGTGTTCCAGATTGAAGGAATAACTCCCCACAGAGGCCTGGCGCTGGAAGCAGCATGGCACATGTAGGGAATTAAAAGATACTATGAGAGTAGAAAGGGAGAGGAGGAGTTATTGGGAAATGACACTCGTGGGAAGTCAAAGAGGGCCTGGCTAGTAGTTTAGTGTTTACTTGTGTAAATGATGGAGAGTTTTTAAAAATTTTAAGCACTTTAGATGGATCATTCAAGCTGTCATGTACAGTTTTAAGTGAGTTAAGGCAGGAGGCAGAGGGACCAGTTACAAGCAAATCAGGATGACTCTAAGAGCTTGGATTATGGTAATAGCAGTAGGAATGGAAAGAAAGAGATACATTAAAAAAAAAAAAACTCTTCAGAATGTAAAATCAGCATCATTTGGTGATAAATTGGATGTGCGTGAGGATGGGGAAAGATGGAGAAGAAAAAGGTAACTAGTTCCATTGACTGGTGAAGCGTGGTGCCACCCACAGAGCTAGGAGATAAAAGAGAAGAGCAAGCATGGGGCAAGGTCAGTTTGGACATGTTGTTTGAAGTGTCCGTTTTACATTCAGGTTAAGAAGTCCAGGCTGAAGCTCAGAAGAGAGTTTGGGGCTCAGGAGAGAAATATGGATTTGGAGGTCATCAGACTACAGGTGGTAGCTGAATCCATGAGACTGGAGAAGGTTATCCAGGGACAGTGGGGAGATGCAGAGTGAAATTAGCTCACTCAAATTTTCCAAATGAATGTCTGGTGCCAGGTTAGGGCAAAGTCATGATGGACTCCAATTAGTTGGATCTAGATAGGGGAGATTGTCACAACATGCTTCCTGCTCAAAGGCTCAGGAACCTGGTCTAGGGCAATGGCGGGTTGCTCAAACATGAAGGAAAATAAATCAAAAGACCTAAGCCAAAAGACAGAAGCTAGTTACTTAAGGAAATCCCCGGGATCTCTCTCCCAGGTATATAGTTGATTCACACCCCTTCACGGTATTTACCTTTCATTTGCCCTTGTTTCACTGAAGTTATAACGAGATAGGTGGCAAGGTACAAGATCATGCCCTTTCTCAATGGTGAACAATTTGTCATGAACAAGGTCTGACAACTTGCCCATAGGCAGTAAGTTGAGAAGCCTCTCCAGACCCAGATCATTAGGAAGAATTTTCCAGGTGCCAAATAGTTGCTGTTTCTATTTCTTGTTTCAAGCCCTTAGAAAAGTGCAAATTATCCCAAAAGCCACTGGGCAAATGCCATCTTGCCCGTACGAGTAGCCTAACTCTGGAGGAGCTTCACTTAGGAGACATCAAATCCCCTTAGCTTGTCCACACACGACAGCTTGTGAGGGCCCCTGAGGAAATAGAGGTTATTGAAGAAAATATCATCGGTTGGCATGCAGGTCTGTCTTTCCCACCTCATACGCCTTTTGCTACTAAGCAGATGGTGCTATGGCACTTGTTAGGAACCTGGGCTTAATTCAAGAGCATGTCTTTACTTTCACTGAAGCTACTGAATTTGAGGGGACCTGGGGAGAATTAATATACCTCAATATTCCTCTAACATCTTTTCCCTGTGTGATACATCCATTCTCACCTGCTGTTTTCATATTGTATTCCTTTCATCCCTCTGTCTCATATTGAAAGCCTGCTGTGCTGGAACACCACCTCTATCATTCTTAACAGGCTGCACACACTGTCAGAGTTTGGCAAATGGCAATGCTCTTCCAGTGGAAATCTTTTCCCAGGGCCTCCTTCCCAAATGCTCCAGGACAGCAAGGGTTAACTAGAGTCCTACCCATGAGCCTACCCATGAGCAAGCCCATGCCTTGCTCCTACTTGTCTGGCTTGGAACTTCTGCGGCCTATTTCAACATCTTTCTGAGTTGTGCAAGGTTGCTGCAGCATAACCGTGAGGGCCATTGCTAGTGAGAAAGTCAAAGCATGGGTAGCAATTAGGTAATTAAATTGAAAGGTGTTCTTTCATAAACAATTCGCCACAGCTCCCATCATATTTACACTCCGCCTCTTCTCCAAACTCACTTACAGATCCCCTCCTGGACTTGGAGCAATTATTCCCCTCAATTCAAGTGTCTGAGAGGAGGCTGGATGGAAGGCAGGACTCCATTCCTGGCTATAGCTGCTGGATTCTCCAACTACTGGCCACACCCTCAAAAGAATCTTAATAACTCAATTCAAAGACTTGTCATTAGGTAAAAACCCAATTTAGCACCTTTATTTGTGGGTCACAAATTCTTTGTACCTTGTTTGTGTAGATTTACAGATAGATAGATAGATAGATAGACAGACAGACAGACAGATAGAGTAATGGCTGATTTTATGTGTCAATTTGGCTGGGCCATGGTGCCCAGATATTTGGTCAAACATTATTCTGGATGTTTCTGTGAAGGTGTGTTTTTGGATGAGATTAACATTTAAATCAGTGGCCTTTGAGTAAAACAGCTTACCCTCTGTAATGTGGGTGGGCCTCATCCAATCAGTTGAAGATCTTAATAAAATAAAGACTGATTTCCCCTGAGGAAGAAGAAATTCTGCCAGCAGACTGCCTTTGAACTCAGACTGCAACTCTTCCCTGAGTCTCCAGCCTGCTGGCTTACATCATCAGATTTTGGACTCTCCAAGACTCCACAATCACGTGAACCAATTTCTTAAATTTCTTTTTCTCTCTCTTACTACACACATCCTGTTAGTTCTGTTTCTCTAGATAACCCTGACTAATGTAGATAGAAAAATACATACATATGTAGATACATAGATAGATAGATGATAGTTAATATGCCTTATAAATATTGCCCTAATAAGATTGCCCCAGATAGGTAGACAGAAAGCTGGAAACAGGGTGGAGGGGAGGGATGGAAGGTATAGTTATTTCTTGACGGTATACTCAAGGAAAGCCCTGCTTCCTCCCTGACAGACGAAGCTAAGGTTATAGTGAGTCCAGGCATTTGTTTGACGGTTTAAACGAATCATTGTTTTCCCATCAGTTCTTATAAGAACACACAGAGTACCTCAGATAAGCCACTGCAGCCCAGCACTGAAGACAGTCCTTGATTGAGAGACATGAGTTCCCCTTCTCTCTTCAAAAGAAATCACCTCCCTGCCTTTCTGGGACACAATAGCCTTACTTTAACGGCTTGCGTTTTTTGGCCTCCACGTATCTGTTTGAATAATTATTATTCATCTGCCGGGCCTTTCACAGAATTCCAGCTGTAAAAAGCTCTCATCATCACCCCCATCACCGCAGCTGATAATGAAGAGAAATGTGTCGGGTAATGAGGAGACCGGCCACCATTACAGTAACGAAGAAGAATGGACTGCAATGCGCAGGAACCGCACCTCCACTGCATCCTGCTGTAATTGGCACGAGGTAATTGCTTTTCATCCTCCCTGCCTTCCTCTTTGCAAACTCCTTCCAAATTCCTTACATTCATCACAAAATAGAAATTTGAAGTAGTGTAATAAATTTAAAAAGGCAAAAGAACTCAGCTTTGTGGTGCCAGTCTTAAAAAAAGGAAATAAGAACATTGACAGGGTTAATAACAAGGATAATAGTGGGGCTAGGGAGATCGCTCTGTTTTGTTGTTATTTTTGTCATTACAGACTAAGCCTTCTTTCAACTACATGAAAAGACAGACTCCAACAGGAATCACTCTGATTATGCTCTAAACACATATGCCACAGCCACTGCTGCCGCTGACACAGCATGCACATGCAGTGGAATGATCCATGAGGCCGGCCTCCTTTCCTTCCTCCTGCTGGTAAACCCAGGCCTAAGAGCAACATAGAAATTAGGTTTGTACCTATAATGCCTCATGTACCAAAATAAGCTTTGTTAGGGCAATATTTATAAGGTATGCCATTTTCCTGGTTTGCCCATCTTCAGCACTATGCTCTGGTTGGGCTACTCCAGGTTCAGTCCCTAGAAAGATTCTTAAACTCAGGATTTTATAAAACCATCAGGAGAATTAAAGACAATGACCAAGGCTCATGGGAAGAATCTTGTGCAATTAGTAAAATTACCTTAAGTATCTTTTAGAAATACATCCACAAATTCTTCGGTATTTCTCTCCTTCCCCTTCCCTTGAGTGTGGGCTCAATTTAATGACTTGCTTCCAGCAAATATATGACAGCAGAAGTGATGGTGGGTCACTTCCAGACTAGGTTATACAAAGATTGCAGCAAAGGTGGAAACAACCCAAATGTCCATCGACAGATGAATGGTAAATAAAATGTGTATATACACGCAATGGAATGTTATTCAGCCATAAAAAAGAATGAAATTCTGATACACGCTACAACGCGGATGAATCTTGAAAACAGTGGGCTAAGTGAAATAAGCCAGACATAAAGGAATAAATATTATATGATTCTACTTATACGAGGTACCTAGGAAAGGGACATTCACAGAGACAGAAAGTGGAATAGAGATTACCAGAGGTTGGGAGTAGGGGAATGGAGTTATTCTTTAATGGGTACAGAGTTTCTGTTTGAGATGCTGAAAAAGTCTAGAAATGGATAATGATAACGGTTACACAACAATGTGAATGTATTTAATGCTGCTAAATTGTACACTTAAAAATGATTAAAATGATAAATTTATGTTATATATATTTTACCACAATAAAAAAAAATTTCCAAAAGAAAAGACTGCAGCTTTCATGTTGAGTTCTCTGTCTCTCTCTCTTTCCATCTCTTGGACCACTCACTCTGGGAGAAGCCGGCTACCATGTCTGGAGGCCACCTACGCAGCTCTACGGAGATGCTCATGTGGCAAAGGACTAAGACTTCTGGACGACACTGGTGAGGAATTGGTGACTCTAGTAAGTGAGCCTTCTTGAAAAAAGATCCTCCAGGCTCATCCAAGTTTTCAGATGATGCAGCCCTGGCTGATATCTTGACTGTAATTTCATGAGAGACCCTGAGCCAGAACCACCCAGCTAAGCCAGTCTGGGATTTCTGACTCTCAGAAACTGTGGGATAATAAATGTTTGTTGTTTTAAGCCACTAAATCTTGAAGTAATTTGTTATGCAGCAATAGATATTGAACACAGTATAACTATATATACACAAAGTCATAATACTATTGAATAATAAAAATTCACAATAATATCAGATGACAACATTCATCTAAAACAAACTTCTACTTCTTTCCACAAAGCAATTTGGAAAATCTAGCTACCAAGATTAAGAAAAATGTCTACATCCTGACCCTATTTGTATCTTTTCCTTGCATTCATTCTGTTCTCTAAAATGTGGCCATCCCCTCTCAGGTTCCATATGGTTCCCTTTCCCACGTTTGTCTGTGTGGGAATGGGTATTTTTATATCAATTGCAGAACATTCTTGGTCTCTGTCTGCAGTAACTCAAAATGCATAGTTCAAGTGCAGAATCTGTATTTCAACTCTATATCGAGAACTCCACATACTACTTGTTATTACAAAGATACACACGAAATGGGGACTTCACAAACTAACCCCCACTATCTGTTTCCATTTCTTCTCTCTCTCACTCTTCCTAAATTCTGTCTATCTTTATTACAGTGATGATGAAAGCCATTTGTATATAGCTCTGGAGTTTGTAATTACAATAGCTCTCACCAGAAAAATTCTTCACCACTCACCAATGTCTAGTACAGACTGGGTGGGGCCATCTATAAGCAGCGTATAGCTGATAAGACCGGGTGGACCCAGGAATAGGAGTCACTGACCTTTTGAGGAATCACTCAGCTGTAGGAGAAAGATTCAAGCAATAGGCAAAATGAAAACAAGCTGAGGTGGCAAATGACGAGGCAAACAGGAGGAGTATAGGAGGAGACTTTAACAGAGGGCCACGTACAGAATAAAGATTACAAAAATGGAGTAAGAAACAACATGCTATGCTGTGAAGTCAAGAATCTAAACCATTAATCCATAAATACTGACTATGTTGCAGGATGTTACTTTGATTGAGTTTCGGTCAGATTCTTACAGGAGCCAAATTAGGCTAGAAATCACAAGGGATTGATATCAGGACTCCCTATGTTGTATTATTAAGTATGCCATTCTTTTTCTTTCCCTTGAAAACACCACATGTTTGTTAGTCATTATGTGTTGGCGTCATACATTCTTTTAAATATTTGTAAAGTAGCATCGAGTAGGAGGCAGAAGATAAGGGCCCTAGGCCCTCCTACATTCTAATCTTAGAAGATGACCAGATAACCTTAGAGATGGCCTTTAGTCTCTCCAGTCTTCTACTGCGTCATCTGTAAAATGAGGTCATTCCACCCAGGAAGTTTGGACTGGATCAAATGATCAATTTAAATTCCTTCTAACTCTGCAATTCTATGGGTTGGATTCTGATGCCCACACACTCCTCCAAAGGGTATTCCCTGGGAACCATCCTAGCACTGCTACGTGGACAGTTCACATAGTTTCTTCATCTCATATTACATGGCCTCCAACTCAGAGCAGAAGCATAGCTCACACCCAGAAAACTCAAGAAATATGAGTGGTTTAAAATAAACGGTGGGATTGTGAGCACCTACAGACAGAGCTGTATTTCCAGGGAAGTTCTTATCTTAGCAGGAAGATGATACTCCAAGGGGTAAAAACCTGGCTGAATGCCCCCTTCAATCAGGATAACAAGGCTGGAAACTCTACCCAGGGCAAGAAGGGCGTTTACAGGAGACTTGGTCTGGCATATCGACAAGGATGGTGTAAAGCTAAGAAGAAAGAACTCCAGAGGCTACACTATGTCAGCTTCACTGTTTTGACCAACTCTGGTGGCAAATGAGTTTAGCCAGTGCTCAGAGACATGTTCTGGGGAAGTGAAAGAGCAAGTAGTTGCTTTTTTTTTAAGAGTTTTTTCCATTTCTCATTGAATGGAAGAATCCTTGTATGTGAGTTCTCAACCAGATGATGAGAATCTGCTGGTAGATCTTGAGGCCTGATCTGATAGTGCTCATGTCAGTGGCCTGGGGGTTGACAGCTTCCCCGGGGAGGAATGAAACATCTGCTGGAAACTCCCCACCCCCATCTTTTGACCTCAAAGCTTTAGGGGAAATGAAAAGCAGCTTCTCTTGACAAAAAGATTGGGAATCCCTGCTGCAATGTATCACTGTTTCTTTAAGGCTTCCATGGAAATGAAAGATGTCCCCAAGCAAAGATAGGTCAAATCTATTAAGAGAGTGGGTGTGGCATTTCGTTCCCGAAAACTGGAGAACAACAGAAAAGAACGTGTCTGGCAAAACAAGAGTATCTTTTTGTTTGTTTGATCTTGTTTCACGTTTATTTACTGAACAGTAGAGAGAAATAATTTAATTTGGGTATGAAAATAGCTAATTATTAGAAGAAAAGAGGAAAGAGTTTCAAAGATGGAGCCCCCTGTAGTTTAGGGGCTGGAAGGGATCGTGGCGAAGCTGTTTCAATAGCACTGGAGTAAAAGACATTTTATTTTTCTCTCCAGCCTCCAAATGGACCATCTTACCAGAATTCGATCCATCATTGGGAGGAAGGGGATGAGTTGAGCAAGGCTTTCTCCAAACTAGAGCCATATTTTTATATTAATCTGATACCTGCCATCTGCCTTATTTCCAGGGAAGTTCTTCTTAGCGGGAAAGTGTCACTCCAAGGGGTGGAAACCGGGCTGAATGTCCATGAGGATTCATTAGATAATATCCAAAAAGCCCGTTGGAGGGCCTCGCAAAATACAACAAGAGGTGGTGCAGTGATTTCCTAAATCCAAGGTTTTAGGTTCATTCTTGATATTCCCTGGACACTCGCAGTGTTTGGTAATGTAGAGGAAGGAGAAATATTAAACAATTTTTATCTCAGCTGACCTTCTACAGAGACAAGAAGTAATTTTGTTTGAATTCTCCATTTCAGTACGGGACAATAAAAGCTGGGCAGGGATTTCGCCCAATACTGCGTGAGGTTTACACTCAAACTGGCTTTGTCAGACTGGCATTTTATATTAAATCAATAAAGCACAGTTATTAAGACAACAGACTGCTACAACTTTAGGAAGATCCTAACCAAGAAACTTTTTCTGGACCACTCAAGTCTCCATGACCATAAGAGTCTGATGTACTTGAAAGATCCCTTCTTACCCCAGAGGTACTATAGCAGAATGATCTGGAATCGGACTATCTAGATTTAAAGATTAACCTTAGCATTTGTCACAAACGCTGCAATTTTGAGAGACAGTAGATCCCAGGGTTTAAGGACACAAGCTATGGAGCCATACTGCTTGGGCTGGAACCCTGCTTCCGCCATTTACTTGCTGGATGATCTCAGGGAAGTTCTTTAAACCTGTGATCCTCAGTTTCGTCATCTGTGACATGAGGCTATTAATGGCATCTAATTTGCAAATGTTGGGGGGAGGATAAAAGAAGTCACTGAATGTAGAATGCTCCAAGCAACGTCTGGTTCATAGTAAGTACTCAATAAACGTTAGCTATAGTGATTGCTATGATTATGTCTAAATAGTCCTCATTTCAGCCGATGCCAGGCAAAATCAATAACGAAAGGGAACTAACCAAGGAGAACTCTGGAGAAAATTCTGAATTTGGCAACACTGGGAAGCAGGCAAACCTTGCCCTTTGACAATCTTTCTCCATTTTGCTCTTTTCTATTAATGTCCAGGTTCCTCCTGTAACACGGCACCCAAGCTCTAGATTTTTTTCTCTGCTCCCCTCCATACTCACCCTTCCTCAATCAACTTTTACCCACAGTAGTTCCATTCCTCCAGGACTTTGCTCTGAGCCAGCTGATAAAAAAAAATCAAATCTGGTTTAAGGTATTAACGAATGCTGATAAATTAACATTATGTTTTTGGGATATCACATTTGCATTTTACAAAATGAAGATTGCCTTATGACCAGGAGGAGTGACCAAAACTGAGAACTTCAGGTAATGTGAGAGGTGGGTAAGGATGATACTTTGGGGTAGGTAGGCCATTCGGTTTTCCTTGAATCACAGATAAGCTGCTATTTGGATAACCCACAGAGCTTGTCCTAATGTTAACTGTTTAATATAAAGCATCACAGACAGACTTTGAGGCTAAAGCAGAACACTGTGCTTCAACACAATGTTATTAGGTTGACAGGCATGGCATCAAGGCTCCAGTGTTACTGGTCCCACAGCTCCCAGGGCTGCTGTCAACAAGTCATGACAAATTGGACTAGCCAAATCTTTCAGTCACATCTGATCTTCCTGAAGATATAGATATACCTGCTGAAGGGATTCCAAACAGAGGAAAGTCAAGCTTGCAGAATAGAGCTAGCAAACAGAGAAAAATGGCAAAAGCCCAGCATTGACTTCCATCACTAATTGTTACAGCCCTGGGATAGCAACATTCTGAATTAGAGCAAGGGGCCAAGGGTATTTGAGTTCTAGATCCATCTCTGCTACTGACTGATTGTGTCTTTAAGCAAGCCAAGTCACTTTATCTTGCAGAGTCCTATTTGCAAAACTAGGGGAGAGACGCTGTAGAGCACTCTCCCTTTATCCTCTCAGAGGTCCCAGTGGGGTTCCCTACAGAGCAATTTAAGTGCCTCTACAGACAGGCAATGGAAGTCAATGGGGTTTCCTGATCAAAGAAAGCCATGAAGAAATTAAGACACTGAGATTAATCTGGGGTGTAGGAAAGTAATATGGAATAAGGTAAAGAGTAGCAAGATTGGATACACCACCACCAGCTAGAAGGCTTTTGTAGTAAAAAATGTAGTCAAATAAGATAGCGTAGGCAAGTGACTCTCAGCACTGGCTGTACCCTCAGGAGCTTTAAAAAAATTTAGATGCCCAGGCTCCATCCCAGAGAAGTTATATGGAAATTTCTGGGTCTAGGGTCTAAGCTTCAGTATAATGTAAAAAGCTCCCCACATAATCCTAACGTTCAGCCAGTAGTGGAAACCACCAGTGGTAGACTAGGCTGGTTTATAACAACAAAAGGGAAGGGTTGTATGTAAGAGACTTCTGAAGATGACCTGAGAAGATGGCCAACTGATTAGACAGGAGACATAAAGGGCAGGAAAGACTCCAAGACCACTTTGATCTCAAGCAAGGGTACCTAAGAGAATGGGGATGTCATGACACCACGGTGGAGGGAAATGGTTTTGGAGGGAAGATGAGTATGAACTAAAGTGGTTAGCAGGATATCTGAGTGATTGCATCTCTTTACAGCATCCAAAGAAATGAGCAGCATCATATCTACTCTGACCAGAAAACTTAACCTCAAATTGACTACTCATCAGCTTTTATCAAAAGCCTAGTTGAAACAAAATGGCAGTACAAGAAAGATGGACTAAGAAGGTGCCATAAATTTCTTCAGTGTTTGTTTGTTTTGTTTTGTTTGGCATAACATCTTTTGGAGGGTTAGAAGTTCTTTGCACGTCTATGAAAGCTATGGACCTAATTCCGGGAAAAAATATCATTAGAAATCTACATATAAAGTTATGTATGGAGCCCAGGTTAAGAATCTCTTTTTTAGATAGTGACTAAAGGGGGCACCAGGCCAAATAAAGTTTTTGGTGTTGTTATTATTACTATTATTGTTGTTGTTACTTTAAGAAAGAGAACTACAGACAGAAGAGAGATATAAGTAGGGAAGAAGAGAGAGTTAGAAAAGAGATGTGTTAAATGAACAGCTTTTTTTCTAACAATGAGTCTTAAGAGGAAGCATTATCTTTCCTAAATGCTTTGGAGCATTTCATGTCTTCTCTCTGTTCTTTCTTCTTCAATTAAAAAGTTGATGTATTTTGTGCACTTATCCTTGGCTTTGTCCTTAAAATATCCTGGCAACCACAAGGAGACATGCCAGCTCATGATAACTATCTGCATTTTTAATAATGCCTAGCTTTTCCTACAAATAGGATTTCAGTACCTAGAACTTTTGATTTGGAAAATGGAACAGCTCTTGTTAGTTCTAATAGAAAAAGGCAGCTTGATTTCCAATGCTCTGTTTTAATTTGGGTTTTACCAGCCAGTGATTTTATTGAAAGCGAAATCCATATTCCTGTTTAGCTTTAGCATCTCAACTCTAAAATGGGAAAATCACAGCTTCGGTAACAGAATTGAGAGTGAGGTCCTGGCATCTTCCTTAAAAGGAATTTGGATACGACTTCTCAGTAAATGCTCACAAATTACTCACGCCGTATGTCTAAACACACACAACAGGTTTAGAAAACCTGGTTGAATTCAATGAAATAATTAGGTATGAAGAAAATAACCTGGGCATCTTTGCCAGATTCTTATCAACATGGGCCATACTTGCTCCAAGCAATGAAGGGGGACATGGTCAATGTCGTGACCAAGATGGAATTTGTGTGCCCAAGCTCTCTTTATCTCCATGAAGAAGGTTTGCGCTTTCCTGCACTACTCAGAGAGTAGAGCGGTGTCCTGGGTTCTCCTCATAACTTAGAGGCATATTTTCACAATGTCCGGAGCCCTTGATGTCCTACAAATGAAGGGAGAGGTTGTCCTCAAATTCCTTGTAGCAGAAACCCACTTAAGTGGCACCAACCTTGACTTCCAAATGGAAGAGTACATCTCCAAAAGGAAAGGGATGGCTTCTACATCATAAATCTGAAGAGAAGCTTCTGCTGGCAGCTCGCGCCATTGTTGCTATTGAAAACCTGACCGATGTCAGTGTCATATCCCCAGGAATACTGGCCAGTGAGCTGTGCTGAAGTTTGCTGCTGCCACTGGAGCCACTCCTATGGCTGGGTGCTTCACTCCTGGAACCTTCACTATCGAGATCCAGGCAGCCTTCCGGGAGCCGCGACTTCCAGTGGTTACTGATCCCGGGGCTGACCACCACCTCTCAGAGGTTTCTTATTTTAACCTGCCTGCCATTGCTCTGTGTAACACAGATGCTCCTCTGCCCTATGTGGACGCTGCCAACTGTGCAACAACGAGGAAGCTCACTCAGTGGGTCTGACGTGGTGGATGAGGGGCCAGGATGTCCTGCGCATGCGTGGCACCATCTCTCGTGAGCATCCATGGGAGGTCACGGCTGGTGTCTACTTCTACAGAGATCCTGGGGAGATAGAAAAAGAACAGCAGGCCACTGTTGAAAAGGCTGTGACCAAGGAGGAAGTCCTGACTTTAGCAGTGACAGGGAATTACTTTCCAAATGTTCCCCTCTCCTTGGTGCCTAAATTGACACAGTTCACAACAAAGACTCCCATGAGTCTACTTCATTTGAATGGGGGTGGAAATGGCTTAGAAAAAATCGGAGAGCCTCCTGCTAATGTTGTGCATATAGTAACGGATCATCTGGAGTCTAGGTTCAGCCTACACCCCTGGGAGCCCCTCAGAACCCCATCCTAGCCGGGTCCTTCCAAGAAGGCGATGTAGAAGGGGGACAAAAGTAGAGGTCTTGGCATCCAATAGAAGTGGGTTTAAATCCCAGCAACACCACTGACTGGCTGAATAGACTTTGAAAAGTCACTTATTTCCCTGAACCTGTTTTCCTTGATTGTAAAATAGAAGTAATAATATTCAACTAATGGATTAAATGCCATGAAAATGCAAGGCTTAGACAAGGTCTTCAAGACACTTCCCTTCCGCTTTCCTGGGCTCCCCCCTTCCGTTCCCTTCCATTCCTTCTTGAGTCACAGCCAAGAATTACCATGCCTTTTCCTGGTCAAGGAGTGAGAATTCTGTTCCCCTTGTGCAGACTCCAAGTACAGAGTACCCTGACTTCATAGGAGAGTGGAAATCCACGGTAACTGGAAGATTCTGTTTAGACATTTCATTTGTTCTCTTTTTTCTATTTTACTTTATCCTCCCTTTTACAACACAGGCACTGTTCCCCTGGCATTTGCAAATTTACTTTTTTATTTCTACAGGTGTAGGTGGATTGATTCAAGAAGAGAAATGGTGGCACAAAAGAGAAGATTTTTCCGAATGCAGAGTTCATTTCAGAAAGAGAGAGTGTTTTGCATGATTAGCTAAGGTTTGAATGCTTGCTAAGTGCCAGGCACTATTCTGCATATCTCACACATGTCAATCCACTCAGTTGTCACAACACCATGAAGTGAGTACTTGCGTTAATAGACAAGGACACTGAGGCACAGAGAGATTAAGTAAATTATGCAAGGTCACACAGCTAATAAGTGGCAGTACTAAGATTTGGACCCAGGTAAAACCCAGGTTTAAACCCACTTTCAAAATACTGTACATGCTCTCTACCACTTCAGCCGCTCTTTAGCTCAATATATATAGAAAATTGAAGGAAGATAGATGAGGAAAACACAGATTAGAAGAAAATTAATCATGAAGGACATTTGAAATAGGTATTGAGCATATGTAATTGAAATTTGATGCTATTTTCAAATATCCATAATAGAAACACTAATGTTTTATATACGGGCAGGTAACGCAGTCTGATCAGCCTTGGTGTTCTAAGTATTGATGTCAGAAAGCCAACTACGACTCCTGAGAAAGTGTTCAGGGTTTGCTTTATTTCCCTGTGCTAATATTCCTTGACTAAAAACAATCTCAAGGTTTCCAAGGGCGGCCAGAATACCCAGCTGGCTTTCTTTGAAGGGGGAAATATTTCCATTTTGTAAAGATGAAGAGGACATTTTCTTGGCTGCGTATCTGACAGTGTTTCTTTACTGGAAATACCTACATTTCTTCTTCCTAACCCAGACTTCTAAAATTTATTTATTTATTTTTTACCTAAAAGAGACCATTGATACCATTTTCTTGATACCGTTTACTTCCTCTCCTTTTGATGGTAATGAAGAAGGAGAGGTCAAATTATTTCTGTTCTCTCGCTTATCAAGAAGGCGATCTAGGATTTGAAGCCGTTCTCCCAAGCCTCATCTAGTTCTGCCACTCAACCACATGTGTTTCTTTCTCTTACACACAGGCCCTTTTTGGCTACCAGTAAACACACTGACCTTTGAAATATGGAAAGAAAAGCGCTTTGAAATAAAACTGGCACAAACAGCGGTTAGACAGCCGTCATCTGGGGGCCGAAACAAAGAGAGGCATAGTTTTCAAGCTGTCTTCGTAATTACGCGGAGCAGCTATCACTCAGGCCTCAGTCTGAGCAGTACCCCCCAAACAAACAGCGAGGTTTGAGAAAGCACATAGGCCACTTTGTTGCCCTAGCATCCTGGGGGGTAGAAAAGCCCCCCCAGCTGAAAATCACATGTGGCTGGGACTATTTTCCAGAGCTCCAGGCTCTTTCCTTTCTTCCTTCCCCATTAAAACCCTCTGCTCTTCTTGGCAAAAGCCTTCAGGTGAGGTAAGTGCCAATTAACAACAAAGAGCTTGATGTATTTCAAGTTGATGACTTCGAGCTGGGTTCTCATGAAATATATTCTTCTTCTCTGGTCCAGAAGCCTCGATGGGCAGAGAGCAAGGATTCTGAGTGTAGTTGCAATTTGGTTCCTTTTTGCAAAACTGGTCTAAAAGTGATTTCTCTTTTTGGGATCTGCTCAAAGAGAAAGCCAGGCAAACAAACCCCAGCAAAGGGCAAAACCAACTCTGAGAACTTCAGCTGCAAAGAGCAAATTGGGATTTTGGAAAAAGTGGTCTTAAATTTCTCGTGGATTTTTGGAAATAAATATGGCTAGATTTCAGAATGAGTAGGAAAGATGAGACTATCTACTCCAAAGAATCTCTGAAGCCTTTTCCATCTTTCAACTCTGGATGCGATTTTTCTATCCTAGGAATGGTTTTAGTCATATTACAATCACTTGAGTGTTATCATGTCAGTTTACGAAAAATATTTTTGTGAATTGTTCTTAGGCCACAGAGATCTCAGATCTGACCAATAAAATAATTTAATTTGACATCTCAAATCCCTTACAGACCAAGAGGTTTGGCAATAAGAACATTAAAGGGTTAAAATATATTTCAGAACAATTCCTCTAATTATTAATTGTACTGAGATGTTTAATATTTTCAACGCCTACTGAATTTAGCAAAAGGAATGACAGATGCATATTAAAATGCATGCAAATACTACACACAAGCCACATTTTAATATATTGTTTTGCATTCATAATTTTAGTCTTGTGATTTGTATTTTCATTTGCTTAGGAACAAAGACCTTCTTCTTTCCCCACTTGGGAAACAAGGCAAGATTTGTTTCTGCCAGCATCCTAATAGTATTCCTGAAAAAGCAGCAGACTTAATGGTTCAGGAACTGCTCTCCACCACCCGCTTACGGGCCCCTTCAACAGGGGCTGCATTTACAATGCTTTGAAAAGGTGAAAATATGCAATCAATCAGTTGCTTTGTCACATAGTGGCAGGCAATCATATTTTTTTGTTGTTGCGTTAAAACTGAACAGACTGCTTTTGCAAAAAATTAAGCTGTTTAAATGTCCAATCTCTTTTCAAATAGAGGGTGTGGCGGAGTGTCTGCTATACATTCACCAAATCCCATTCCCTTTTAATCCGGGGTCACAGATAGAACACATTTCTCAGCCTCCCCTGCAATTAGGTGATTTCTGGTTAGTGGAATGTGAGCTGAAGTAATGTACACAGTAGCCAAGTCTGTCAATGAGAATCTCCTGGGCAGCCCCCTACCCTAGTGCTCTTCCCTTGCTCCTGACCTCCTGGCATCGCGCAGAGGACCAGGTGGAGAACGTCAGGGGCATAAGCAAGAGGCTCTGAATGGAAGGAGGTTGGGTCCTGGAAGAAAACTGTGTGGAGCAGACTCTCTGCCCCCCTTCTGTTCTTCACACCCTTGTGTATTCATCTCCTCCATGGTACCAGGGTTGGTCTGTGGGACCAATAGTGTATGGCAGAAGTGATGGTGTGTCACTTCTGAGATTAGGTTATAGAAGACTGTAGCTTCTGTCCTGGGTGCTCTCTTGCTCCTTCTTTCTCTCTCTCTCCTCACTCTCTCGGGGGGAAGCCAGGTGCCGTGTCTCGGGGTCACTTAGGCAGCCTGTGGGGATGCCCACAGGGTAAGGAATGAAGACCTCTCTCTTGCAAATACTCACAAATCAAGTGAGTGAGCTTGGAAAAGAATTCTCCAGCTCCAGTTGATCCTTCAAATGACTGCTACTCCAGTAGATGGTTTGAATACAACTTTGTGAGAGACACCAAGCTAAAATCACCCAGCTAATCTGCTCCTGGATTCTCAACTCAGAAACTATGTGAGATAAAAAATGTTTGTTGTTTTAAACTGCTAAGTTTTGGGGTCATTTGCTGCAAAACAATAGACAGCTAACACAATGTGATTACTGAGCCACTGAGACATTGGGACTGCTTGTTATAGTGCTTAAACGCTGACTAATACAGAGGGGCAGTGCTTATAGTAACAATGTACATACTATGAGCAGCACTATAAGGTTTCTAAGGATAAAGGCTTTGGTTCGTTCTTCTTTGAGGTATCACTACCTGACACAGTGCCTGGGCAAGAGTAGGCATTGAACAAATGATACATAATGAATGTGGCTTTCGGTAAGATGCGTACTGTGATCTTGTATACAGTACGTGCAAGGTCAACACTGTTAGAACAGTTACCACTTTAAGGCTAGATGGGATCAACTGCACTTTATTTAGGGTCAGAAAAATTCTGGGATTGTATTCCTATCAAATGCATAGATTGTAGTTTGCCAAACATTCAGGTAAAGAAGAGAAAAACTCAGTCATCTAGTTATGTTTGCATTTCCAGATAATCATGCTGATGTTTATATGGACCCGATGCTGTTCTAATAGGTACATGTGTTAATTTATCTAATCCTTATAACAACCTGATAAAGAGTGTGCTGTTGCTCTTCTGATTTTACTGATGTGGAAATAGGCTCAGGAAAGTTGAACACCTTGTCCCAAGTCACAGAACAATTCCATGGCAGAGCCTATGCTTCATCTCTGGACTTGCAAACTCCAAGGATGATGAGGTTATCCATTAGAGTATATTGCTCCCTCAATTAAATTCTCAAAAGAGACAGGACAGAGCTGCGAAGTCCAGAAAAGGGCTGCTGAATCGATGGAGTGGATTAAGAGATACTCCTGTGAGGACAGAATAGAAAAATCAAGACTTTTAGGCCTTGAGAGATTCAAGCTAAGAGGAACTATGAGCAAAGTTTATAAAATCCTAAAGGATGTGAATTTATTTACTCAAACTGATACACACCACAGGGATGGGGGCTCCCTTGAAGCTTGTCAGAGATGGTTTAGTAGAACTTATCTGAATGAGGTTTGTGGATGACCGGGTACATCCCCCTCTGCCTCTACATCAGCTGCTCAGAGACTAGGCCCACCATCCTAGAAGCTGCAATGGAGAAGGAAAAAAATATCCAGAACCACAGGGCAACCAGCTCCACGTGGAGCAGCCAAGAGGGGAGGCTAGGCCTCCTTGCTAATTGGTAAAAACCTTCATAACACATTCTTTCCAATGCTTGCATGTCACTGCTAGCCTCAAAGAAATCAAGAATGGGCCAAAGAGGCCCCAGAAATGCGTAGACATCTCTGTGTTTGCCTCTGCTGCCGGCCCCATTTTTGCTTGTTTTTCACAAGGACGTGTGTTGGGGGAGGATGCTGAGTATGTATCTGCTTCAGGCAGCTCGCTGAGTTCTCTTAGCCCAGCGTTGTGGGAAGGAGTGGAAGTTGGTGTTTATGAGGAACACTGCCAATGGGCTAATGAGAATTTTTCCTGACTTTTGGATGTTTGCAGAACTAAAGGCTTTTGAAACTTGATTCCAAGGCTGACCTAGAGTCTTGGAGACAAGGATAATGACCTGTGGAAAGAAGCTGTGGCTAACACAGAAAAACCTCACTTATTCTGACTTTTATGAATTCTGGTTGTCAAAATATGCTCCTCTCAATCTTAGATAGTGAGGTTTTTCATCTGTAGCAGTTAATGTTAGGGGAGAGGTTTAAATTTCTCTTTACTTCATGGGGCAATGGATTTTCTAAAGAAACGGATGATGTATTAACCTTTTTCAAGGAGAATATTAAAGTTGTGTAGAATAATATAGCATTTTAAAAAAATGCAGAAGGACTGTTTACATAAAAAGAAATTGACATATCCATTACAAATCACTCTAAATAATTTATTTAGGCAGAGCTTCAAGGACATATTTGTAACAGGAACTAAGTTTGATTCATACACCTGAAAACACGACGGAATGCTTTATAATGGTTCCACAATTCAGAATATTCATACATTTATGCTAGTCATTGTTTTTTCACAATCATACTGAATTGATGAAGTCTTGCTAGAGACCTAAAGAGGCTACGTTTATGCATCTTCGTACTCCTTTCCAGTTGTGGCTCACAAAATCAATCCTTTGGCATTAATTCAACACTTTTAGGCTTTTCTATTAGAAAAAAGATAATTTTTTCAAAACGGGCAAGGACTGTGATTGTATAAATAAATTCAAGGTCCACTAACAAATGGATCGCTAGTGTGCAGAACGCCTTGTTCAAGGCCACCCCTAATGGAAAAAGGACAGCCTTAATGAGAGGGGAGGAGAGGGGTCCTCCTACACCTACCCCACTATATCGCATATGTTCAACCTGCATCTTTTCCTTTAAATATTCCTAAGAGAGTAGAAATTTTAAGTTGGAAGAAGGTGTGAGGCAGATATAAGAGATAGAGGAAGCCAACGAATGGAAAGAAAGGTGAGCAGCAGGTGCAGGGAGAAAGCCTGCTTAATGCTAATGGCAGAGCTCCCACATGAAGGTTCTGGAGCCTGGCTCTTCTGTGATTCCCGCTCTTCCTGTGGCTAGTGGTTCAGCTTTCTTTACATACGTATCTTTACAACCAAGGAATACTTTACGTATATATCCTAACAACAAACCTTTTATTTTTACACTTAACCACACCAGTAGAGAAACTCCTAACTCCTTCCTGTCTCCCTATTGTTTGTTTCCTATGCAACACCACATGGCAACCTGAATAATCCGTCCAAAATGCAAATTTGACCACATTATTCCCCTGCCACAAAATGGTTTCTCACCAACGGTTTCTCAGTTGTACGTTGGCTTTCAAGATCTTTCATGACCTGCCTCCAGCCTACCTTTCCAACACCATATTATGTCACTCTCCCTCTCAGCTCTACACTCACAGGGCACCTAAACAGGTATGCTCTCTCCGTGTTGGTGTCCTCTACCTGCTCTTGTCTCTACTTGGAATTCTCTCTCCCCCTAAACTGTTCCACCTGTGGTATCGTCTGCCTGATAAAACCCTATATCATTCTGCAAGACCTGGATCTTCATCTTGGAAGTCTTCTCTGGCCTCCCAAGCAGAGATGAGCTCTTCCCCCTTTGAGACTCCACTGTGACCGGTACAGCATTTCTGATGCTATTTTAACAACTCTTTGTTTATAACACTGCTACTTTTATCAGTATTTCTCAAAGTATGGTCCCAAGAATAATTGCTTCAAAAACATCTGCTGATGGGGCCGGCCCGGTGGCGCAAGCGGTTAAGCGCGCGCTCTCCGCTGCGGCGGCCCGGGGTTCGCTGGTTCGGATCCCGGGCGCGGACCGACGCACTGCTTGGTAGGCCGTGCTGTGGCGGCGTCCCATATAAAGTGGAGGAAGATAGGCACAGATGTTAGCCCAGGGCCGTCTTCCTCAGCAAAAAAAGAGGAGGATTGGCGGATGTTAGCTCAGGGCTGATCTCCTCACAAAAAAAAAAAAAAAAAAAAAAAAAAAATCTGCTGATGAAAAGTGTAGATGCTTTGGTCCTATTTAAATAGGCACCCCTGGGGCTCCTTAGATGACTACAGTTTGAGAAACACTGGACTGGACTTTAAACTCCTCAAAGGCAGGCATCATCTTTCAGTACGTGGTAGGTAATGAATGAATAAAAATAGTTAATTGCTTTTGGGCCACAGGTTGGGCTTCTGTAGCTCCTACTATCTGTAACATTTGCAAATGCAGCTCAGGATCCAGTCTGTCTTGTTCACCATCGTATCTATCCCAGATCCTAGCCCACAGCCCTGGGGCATGATAGGCACTAAATAAATGCTTTTTCACCACCCGGAAGAAACTATGGCCTACAGAAGCTCCGAGTGCTGTGCAGCAGGACCAAGATGCAGCCAAAGAATCAACAAGATTAGCACAAGGCCTGTTCAGTTACTCAGGAGGAGCCACAAAGAGCAAGAGCAGAGCTGGCAGTGCCCTGACATTCCTTTGTAGAAATCCTTGATGTGGGCTGTGACATGTCAAATCCAGATTTGATTAAGCCCAACTCCAAATCCCCAAGGCAAGTGTGTATCCACGGTCCTAATGTAATTATTGGAGCCACCTCCGTCTGTTACTTTCAAAAGGGCTGAGGTAGCACCCCATCCACTGATACCAACTCCGACAAAATGAAGCATGCAATTAATTCAGCACGTCCCAGGCAGATAATGCCTAAAACACTGGCACCTTCCTAGAAATTCCAGTATTAAATTAAACCAAAAAACAAAAAAAGAGTCCTTCTGATCTGCTGAAAAGCCAAGAGAAAGGGTGGGTCCAAAAGGCCACAGCAGAAATCCAAGTTGTGTTTCTTTTGCTCAAGGCTAGACTATTGTCTGTTTGGAGCTTTCCACTTCCTCCTTCAAATGATAACCTATCAATTTTCAGTTAACCCATACTTTGACTTTTTAAAGGCAGAGGCCAATAAACAACATGAGCTGTTGTAAGGGCAATGGACTTCTAGCTGAATGATTCAGTATATACAAATGGAAACTTGGCTTCCCCCACTTATACACACTTGAGGGATGGGCAAAAAAATGTCAGGCCAGAACCAAGTCCCAAACCAAAGCAGGCACACTGGGATCCATCAAATTAAACCCAAATGCTACAGCTTTACTGGAGCAGACCAGATTTCACCACTGCATTCTCAGAGGGAAGAGGGGTGGGGGCATCTATACCCGAGTGCAACCACAAACCGGCGCTCCACTTTGTTCTGTGAAATTCAGAACACATTTGTTCTCCTTTTTTTTTTCTTCAAAATTTACTCCTGCCCTTACTTAGGGTCTGGCTGGAATTAAAATCCTAAGAGCCAAAGACAGCAGGGGAAAGGCTGCTTTATTGTGAAATCCAATCTGAGTAAAAGCAAGATGATCAGCAATCTTTTGACCTGACCCAGTGGCGAAGTCTAACTGATTCACATGGTTTAGAGAACTTGGAAAAGGTCTGATGAGCTGTCAAACCACTGAAAATTTAGAGTTTTGCTTGTCACCCTATATAGAAATGATTCAGAAGTTTCTCAAGCTCCAGAAGCTTCCTAAAGCAAGACCAACAAGTCTGAGGAGACACAAGTCTCTGGGTGACCCTAGAACCAACCTCATGTTTCCAGGACTCTTGAAATCAGCCCAGGCCAGATATCTAGAGGCTATACTGGATTCCATTGGAGCAGTCTGCACCAGACTCACCACAAGAGAGAGATCATTTGCAAACCAACCTCTAGTATGGGACAGTGGGGGAAGCAAACGGCTAGTCACCATTTTTTGGTTCCTACATCAAGAGCTAACCCCAGACATGGCGGTGACATTAAGGCTGGAGTCCTGGCAGCAGCTGCCACTGGGTTAACTGGTTTAAATATTAAGCACTTTTTTATGCTTAAATTATACTAGACATAGGTCCTGCCTTTCAGGGACTCCCTTGCCTAAGAGCACCCATTGTCTCACTCTCTTGGCTTACATATGACATCCAAACTCATATAAATCCCTTCCAGCTTGCCCTCACTTACTCTTCCATGCATTCTACCCTGCAGACAAAGGCTTGGCAAACTTTTTCTATAAAGAGCCAGATAGTAAATATTTTAGGTTTGACGGCCATACGGTCTCTGTCACAACTATTCAACTCTGCTGTTGTAGAACAAAAGCAGTCATGAATAATAACGTGAATAAATGAACATGACTATATTTCAGTAAAACTTACTAACAAAAACAAGTGGTGGGCTAGATTTGGTCCCCAGGCTGTAGTTTGCCAACCTGTTTCAGGTAGAGCAAGTTTATTTCTATGTAGGTGCTGGTTTCTTCTGCCTGCAAGACTTTGTCCTTTTCTCGCAGCTCAAATAAATTAATTCATTAAAATTCATTATTTATTGGAAGACTATTATGTGCCAGATACTGTCCTAGGATCTAGAGATGCAGCAGTGAAAAACAGACAGAATTTTCTACGGTGATATAATTTAGGTTCTAGTGGAAGCAAATAGATAATAAATAAGTAGCCAACAAAAACATGCATGCCAGGTGGAACTAGGATGAAGAAAAACAAGGCAGGGTAAGGAGATGAAGATGTTATTTTAAGCAGAATGGTCAAGGAAGGCCGCTCTGGTGAGATAATATGGGAGCAGAGATGAGAATAAATCATGAGTTCAATCTATGTGGATATGAGGGACCAGGGAAAGCATTCCAGGCAGAGGGAATAGCAAGTGCGAAGTGCCCAAGGCAGAGCATTCTTGGTATATTGGAGGAAATTAGAGGAGGCCAGTGTGGTTGGAGTGAAGTGAATGGCAGGGGATGAGATCAGAGAGGTAGCCGTGGGCACGATTTTGTAGGGCCTTATGAGCCACGGAAAAGAGTGTGATTTTTATTCTGAATAGGACTGGAAACCATCGAAGAGTATAGAGCAGAAGAGTGATATGATTTGCCTTACATTTCAGTAGGATCACTATGACAGCCGTGTCTAGGATAGAGTATACGGAGTCAAGAATAAAAGCAGACTGATTTGATAAGAGGCTATTGTAATAAACCAGGTAACAAATGCCGTCCAGGGTAATAAGAGTGAAGGTGTTAAGTGTTGTCGGATTCAGAACATATTTTGAAGGCAAAGCTAAAAGGTAGAGTATGAAGGAAATACTCAAGGAAAATGTCAAGAATTTTGACTTGGGCAACTGGAAGGATGAAGTTCCCATTTATTGACATGGCACAGACTGTAGGAGGAACAGATTAGGTGGGAATAATCAAGATTTTTTTCTTAAATAATGTTATGTGTGAGATGCCTGTTGGATCTCTAAGTGGAAATGTTAAGTAGGCAGTTGGATAAATGCTTTGGAGTTCAGTGAGAATATCACGGATAGAGGTAGGTATTTGGGAGTTATCTACAGTAGACGATATGTAAAGCCCTGAATTGAAGTAGGATCATTTCGGGGGAAGTAAGAAGAGAATAAAAGTCAGGGACTGAGTTCTGGAGCACTCCAATGTTTAGAAGTTGGGAAGATGAAGAAGAGCCAACAAAGAAGCCTTAAAAGGAGTGACCAATGAGACAGGAAATGAAGTAAGAATGACCTCCGAAGAGCCAGTGAAGAAAGTCTTTCAAGAAAGAGGAAATGAACAACTGTGTGAAATATTGCTGACATATTGAGCAACATGAGAACTAAGACATGATCCAGATTTAGCGATATAAGAGCCATTGTTGACTTTGACGAGAACAGTTTGAGGAGTGGTGAGCATGAGAGCATGGGAGAGGCCCAAATAGTACCTTCCTTCTCCTGGGATCCCATCAAACTTTATACTCTTATAACATTTTTCACAATTATAATTATTGGCTTATATTTGTATCTCCTCAACTAATCTGTGAGCAATTTGAATCCTGAACCATGTTCATCATCCTCTATACAACACAACACTAGGCACAAATTAGGTACTCGTTAAATGTTTGTTAGATGAATATGAAATTGTAATCTAAGAAAGAAAGTTTTCATATAAATGAATATAAGTACCATTTAGACTAGAAAAAGTAATAAGCAGGATTTAAAAAGGGGAGAGAGGGGTACTATATATTACTGTATAGTGTTGTGACACTATAGATATTTGGGTTTATACACATTTTACTCTTTTTGTATTTAAATTATATATAAATTATTCTCCATAGCATATGGTGGGATCACTCAGTGGAACTAGTTCAATTTTGCTAAGAAGATAGTGAAGCTCTGGAGGAATTAGGAAATTTGCCCTCATCCTGTAGACTCTAATTGGCATAAGATTCCATAAAACATGTCTGTCTACTTCTTTTTGAGTTTCCAAAGTTACCAACTCATCATCATTATAAGAAGCATCCAAAAATTCCCATTTCCTTTTTCTTTTTTTTAAGATTACATTTTTAAAAATGAGAATCCCTGCAGAGAGTTACTTTGGGACCTGAATAACATTGGGTTGATGAATTCTCTATTTGTTGGAATGATTATTTGAGCATTCAGTTCTTAGATGAGTAACTATTAAGGTCCAGAAACACAAATCATGACCTGATGATTCAAATGACTTTATGGTTATACTGCTTAATAAAATTAATACTGAAGTCTGAAACACTGTGTCCTGAAGTCAAATCGTGATTTTCCACGAGTTCACTTAAAAAAAAGAAAAAGCTTCATTTCAGAGGATACAACATTGCAATCCTTCTATCTCAAGTGAGTAAGGATTAGTTAGTGCAGTTAGTTACTGCGAATTAGTGTTTCAGGTATATTTTATTTATTCAATATGGGGAGAAATTTTTATAAGTGTTGAGTGACTCATTTCACAAGACCAAAGCCAAGCAAAATTAGAGCAGTCCTTGGTTGAGGATATTTTGATTGCAATGAGACGGTCTCTTTCTGGCTATTGGATACTCAGGTGTGGTCAGACTTTGGCATGGAAAGTAAGAAGTCATGAATTCTAAGGCAATGACTCGTAATGTCTTGAATATGTAATGCCATAGACACACTTGCTATAAGAAACCAAAAACATGCAAGAGAGGAAATTAGGTACAAGCAGTTGAATTTTTTTCCCTTTTATATTCCACTTATTAGTGATCCCAAGGACCCAAGTACCTGCTCTTTTCATAAAGGGCATATACTTTTTTTCTCTTTTACAGAGAAATAACCTTGTAGAAACCTCTTCTTGTGAATTACTCTTTTGATCCTATGGAGCTTCCTGTTTTGTGGGTTTGGGATTTAATAGGCTGTCATGCTTTTTAAACACCATAGATACTTACTGCACCATGGAAAGAACTTAAGCTGTGGGAAATTACAAAAATGTCTCAGTGCCATGGTCACAAAAGTGAAGGATCTTCTTGACAGGAACTTCAGAGGTAAAATGAAATTAAATTTCCCACAGATTTCTGAGTATCTGTTGACCACTGACCATGGTCTCCTGTGATTTCACTTATGCCTCTTTTAGGGATTCTGTTCCAGCCAGCCAGCCAGCCAGCTCTCAGCTATAGTGGCTCTGGAAACTCAGCTCTGGAAAATATCAGGAGCTTCATCAATGATACAGCCAAGAAGCTGCGACCATAATTATCCCTGGGACACACAAATAGTCACCTTGTGCCGGTCGGGGAGCAGGTTTCTGGTGTTCTTGGTGTCAATTTTTTGTTAATCAGTTTTTGTTCTAAAGAGGATATCTATCAATAAAGCAATCATATGGCAAGTGCACAGTTTCATCGTCAATTTTGATAAACTAATACAAATCCTGGTGGTCTAGTGGCTAAGATTGTGCTCTCACTGCCGTGACCCGGGTTTGTTTCCCATTCAAGGAACCACACACCCATCTGTAGATTGTCATACTGAGGCGGCTGTGTGTTGCTATGATGCTGAAAGCTATGCCACCAGTATTTCAAATACTAGCAGGGTCACCCATGGTGGCCATGTTTTAGCGGAGCTTCCAGACTAAGAGAGACTAGGAAGAAGGACCTGGCTATCCACTTCCAAAAAAGTGGCCTAGGAGTAGCAGCAGAGCCCTGTATGATACAGCGCCGGAAGGTGAGAGGATGGCGCAAAAAGACTGGGCAGGGTTCTGCTCTGCTGTACACAGCGTCACTAGGAATCGGAATCAACTCAACGACATTAACAACAAAATGCAAATCAACAGAGGTTTTTGAATTGGTATCTAATAATTATAATTATATATATATATTCATTTTAGAATTTTAAAAATACATACAAGGAAATAAAATATTATAGTCAGCATGCAGTAGAGGATGTACAAACATGATAAAGTAGGCATATGTCTTCATATTTCTTCTTATTTTTCTACTTATTAAAAGGTCAAGAGAAAGTTTATAAAATTTTGTCAGGAGACTGGAATTTTATGCTTTCTTGACTAAAGGGAGAAGTCAATATGTTGTCGGAATCAATAATGATCACCAGTTGATAAAGGGGATTGTGTGTCAGCTCAGTGACTTCTTGGCAATCAGAGATAGATAGAGTTTGCATCAAATTCTCCAACTGGTTTTTAAACATGGCATTGCCTGTAACCATTATTGGAAACAGGGGAACTAGATAACATGCTTTCTTGTATTAAATCAGCTCTCTGTAAGCCAGGTGTTCTCTGCCCTGCCTTGCCCTAGGTTTTAAGAGTTCTGAACAGCCACCCTTCTGTCCTCCCCACCATCACTCCCATGCTGTGCACAAATAGGAAAATTTTCATTTCTTTTCCTTTCTTTTCTAAAAAAAATTCTCTCTCTTTCTCTCCCTCTTTGACAATTTGCAAGCTGGCAGTGCGTGTTTTTGAAAGGCAGTTTAGTATAGTGGTTCACATGAAGACTCGGCGCTAAAGAGGCCTGCATTTGAATCTCAGGTCTGACACTTACTAACTGCAGCCCCTTGGGCAAGTTATTATACTTAATCCTGACCTTTAGATTTTTCGTCTGTAAAATGGGGATATCAACCACTACTTTCAGAGTTATCATGGTAACTAACTGAGATAATATAATTAAAATGCTGAATAGAGCTATTATGATTGAAAAATATGACAAATTGACTTGTAAAAAACATAGAAAACATTATAATTCTTTCACAGAAATAATATTTATAAGATCCTAACGGACCCACTGACATGCTGCAAACTTAGCTCAAGACGACATTAATAGGAATGCAACGCAGACCTTTGCCACCCAACTCCAGGCAAGCTTCATTAGTACAGACACACAGAAAAGACTGAGATAGAAAAAACATAGAAAGCTGCTAACTTGATGCTTAAAAATTGTGTATTTCTGCTCTTCACTTGGTCCAAGGAAGTATATTAGAAAGTCTATCTGTCCTAAGAAGCTGAGAATGTGTGGTATGGGGCAATCAAAGTTATTAAAATAACACAAAGGATAGGCCCTCGTCAGAGTTTGGTGCTTTACAATAGATGAAAAAGCAAAGGGAGATTTAATCAGCTTACATGGGCCTGCGTTTCTCTTCCTTACTCTTGGAAGAAGGAATCTTGCTTTATTCTGGCTATTTCCTGAAGAGAGCCCTCCTCCTTCCTGAAGAGAGCCCTCCTCCCTCCCTCAAGTATTCAGGCTAATTACAACTGGTGAGGTAGTTTCCAGGCTAAATAAGAAATCAAAAGGGAAGGGAGGGAAGGCGGGGTGGATTTCAGAGAAAAAATAACTTAAGAAAAAGTGTGTTCTCAGACAGGGGAGAATTAGAGAATCGGGTCACTGAGCTGGAGTCAGGAAAAATCCACATGAGTGGAAATTGGAGCGATGAAAGCATTTTATATTAACACGTCCAAAAGCTGAATGTGCCCGGCCCAGAGAATGTTCTTCCCCCTCCCGGAAGGTAGCTGGGGGCTGAAAGACCTCTAGGTTTTTCTATGTCATATTCATTCACTAATCAGTGCTATTCAGCCAGTCGCACACATGGCCTTATATTAGGTGCCCTGGAAAACACAAGGACCCCGTAGCACCGATTATAATCAAAACCACTGGAGAGTCTTATTTCAGCTTCTGAAATATGAAGCTTCAAAGGCAGACAGACCTCCAATGAAAACCAGCACTTTTCTTTTTCTTTCTTTCTTTTTTTTTTTTTTTGGTTCTGCTAAGTCTACAGTTTTAGATTCAAGTACTTGACAATTATATATCAATAGAGACAGAATGCATTTTGCCTAAAGCAAAGATATAAATGGTTTAAAGGGCAGGCAAAGTGTCATGTGTCAGTAGACATTAGCTGAGGTTAATCTCTGCTGATGTGACTAGAATATTGACATCTTGATTAGAGTCAATATCGCGAAATTGGTGGTGTGGCTTGGCATACATATTTCCTTAATGACTTTCTGGTCTAACATGAAAATATCTACCAGCACTCCACACATCTGAGGGTCTTAGACCCCTTTCTCTTGTGTTTTCACCAAAACTCTCAAAACTTTTTGTTATCCAAATTTCAGCTGAAAATGGGGCTTGAGGCACAAAATATAGTCCTGAAAGTTTCAGCAAAAAGAAATCAGTATATATATTTTTTTGATTGTATGGCTAATTATGTTGCAACTGTGGTAACACTGGGCCTGAATTTGGGGATTAGGACCTAATGGGCCCACTGACACTGCAAACTTGGCTCAAGACGACATTCATAGGAATGTCACCCAACTCCAAGCAAGCTTCAATTGCTACAGACACACCGAAAAGACTGAGATAGAAAAAACTTAGAAAAAAAATTATATTGCTCAGAAAAAGACAAGAGGAGTGTTCTTTTATTTGCCAGTTTACTCATATATCTCTGATTGCTGTGTTTTTCTTTATTTGCTCCTCTGCAGCTTGTCTGACCTTATACGGCATGTTGTAGATGACGAAGGAGGATTTTTGTTGTATTTTGTTTATCTGGCTAATCCCAGATATTAATGACTTGCTAAAGTCTTATCCGCCTGTTTCAGCTCAGTTTGACTTTCTAACTCAGTGCATAGCACTTACAATTCCAGCTGGACCAGGTGTTTGTCAAGGAAAGTCTGAGAGTTAATGCATAAAAAGTGCTCATCATATAATGAGTGCTTCATAAATGTTAACCATATTATTATTTTTAGTGAACTTGTTATTTTATAACAGATTTGCAGAAATATTGTGAAGGTAGTACAGAGTTCCTATATATCCCACATTCAGTTTCCCCTATCAGCATCTTACATTTGTATGTTACATTGTATGGTACATTTGTTACAATTAATGAACCAATGTTGGTACACTATTATGATCTAATGTCTATACTTTACTCAGATTTTATTAGTTTTTATCTAATGACCTTTTTCTGTTCCCAGATCCCATCCAGGATACCACGTTAAATTTAGTCATCATGTCTCCTTAGGCAGTTACTCTTGGCTGTGACAGTTTCTCAGACTTTCCTTGATTTTGATGACCTTGACAGTTTTGGCAAGTTTTATAGTATGTCTCTCAGTTGGGATGTGTCTGATGTTTTTCTCATGACTATACTTGGGTTGTGTGTTTTGGAGAGGAAGACCACAGAGGTAAAGTGCCATTTCCATCATATCATATCAAGGGCACATGCTATCAACATGACTTATCAGTATTGGTGTTAACTTGATTACCTAGCTAAGGTAGTGTTTGTCAGTTTTTTCTGCTATAAAGTTACTCTTTCCCCCCCTCTTTCCAAACTGTATTCATTGGAAAGAAGTCATTATGCACAGCCCACACTAAGGAGTGAGGAGGTGTACTCCATTTCCTTGAGTGTGGACTATCCACATAAATTATTGGGAAATCTTCTGCATGGGAGATTTGTCTATTCCCTTCCTGCCCACCACCACCCCTTCCCCCCTGGACATTTATTTTATTTATTTACTTAATTCTTTATATCAATATGGACCCATGGATATTTATTTTATATTTTGGATTGTAATCCAATACTACTTTATTTTATTGCTCAAATTCTTCCAGCTTTTGTCATTGGGAGCTTCTGTCAGTTGACTCTTGTATCTCTTTGATATAATCTCATTGAAGTAGAATTGTTTTCTCTTGTAGGAGTGTTTTGGTTTTTTTTGTTTTTGTTTGTTTTTTTGAGCACTTCCTTACTTCCTGGCACTACAAGATGCTCCAAGCTCAGCTTGTATATTTCCTGCCTCAGTCCTAGAACCAGCCATTTCTCCAGGGAACCTTGGTTCCTTTTATTGGAGAATGGTATTAGAAACCAAGATCTGGGTGCTAAGTGTGCTCATTGCTACCGGATGCTGTTGTTTCTAGGCTCTCTCAGTTGACAGCAAGAAAATTTATGTGTGTATACTAGCTCGTGTATGTACCCATAGCTATAAACATTTCTATATGTAACTATCTATATCTATATTAAGCTAAGCCTGAGTTCATAGTGATATCTCCAACTCTAGTCTGTTACCGCATAGATCATTCTAGCCTCCTCCCATTGCTCACCTGTAACCTCCCACTTCAACAGTGAGAAATCTGACTCTAAACACCTGCCATCCATTTATTTAATTGTTCCATCCTGTGTACATATATGGTGTTTTCAGAGTTCCTAACCAATATCTGACTTTATCATCTAGAGTACAGTGCCTGTGTACAGTTTCTTTTGCCTTTAGTCTTATAGACTCCACTCATTTCCAGAGTTACTTAGGTTGGCATCTTTCCCCCTGACCCCTTATAGCGAGCTTGTTTCATACATTTGTCATACAGCTAGACTGTTTTCTCATATTCTGCATTCCATTCAACCTCCTAAATGATCTTTTAAAAAGTTGCATACATTAAGGTTCACTTTTTGTGCTGTAAATTTCCATGGGTTTTGACAAATGCACTGTGTCATGTATCTACTATGCCATTGTTATGTTTATTTGTTTAACAAAAGTTTATATGGTACTTACTATGTGATAGACACTAACTCATTTAATCCTTTTAGTAATCTTATTTGACAGATACCATTAGCACATCATCTCTGGTATAGGTAAGTAAATTAAGACAGAGAGGTTAAGTAATTTCCTTAAAGTCACACAGCTGACATGGGTAGATCTGAGTTGAAAACCTAGAGCATCTCTGCTCCTAACCACTATACTACCCTGCCTTCCTAGGGTCATAATTATTTCTTCTACTTTGCTTTTAGGGCTTTCTTCTATTCCTCCACTTCATCCTAAAACAGTTTCCCTTTTACCACACACTGAATTCAACTCTTACCTGCTACACCTCTTTACCAGCCCTCTCAGTTGTTATTTCTTTTTATGTCAGTGTTTATTCTTCATAAAAAGCTAATCATCATTCTAATAAAAGTTTTTTAAGTAAGCACATTAAGATATAACTCATTCTATAAGTTGAATAGAGACCAGAGAACAATATAGGGTAGAGGAAAAATTACATTGTAATTTTTTTATTGAAGTATAGTTGACATATAATACTATATTACTCTCAGATGTACAACGTAACAATTCAATATTTATATACATTGTGAAATGATCACCACAGTAAGTCTAGTTAACATCTGATTAATTGTGATTGGTTTCAGAAATTTGAAGTATGCCGATAGATAGGAGCACCGTGCTGAAATCATTGCGCAAAAGCTGAGAGTACTCTGACGCCACTAACATGCTGCCCATGTGAGCCACAGCAGCTGACTGATCCTTTTCTGCTTTGGAACTAAAGGTGCTTAAGTATTAAATTTGAGATTTTAAAGGAAAGGCAATCTGAAAAGTTAAAGCTAATACAACCTTTCAGTCTCTTGTAAATGGTCTCTCTTTCCCTGTCACTCTCCAAAAACCAGAAAAGCAGCCTTTCTAGCACTTTTAGAAATTTTAGAAGCTGCTGGAAAAAATGGATAATATTTTGGAGAAGTGGACTCCAGTCACCTCTAAGTCTCTTCTTTGGGAAAAGAGGGGGCACATCTTAGAAATATTCATAAAATCTTTTAAGGAGACACAAGGTCTGAACCAAGGTGCATTCACTATTCTCTTCTCAATGGATTTAGAGTGAAAATAGTGGAAAGAGTAGGCAAATTTATTCAAGCAAATATCACATGGGTGTTAAAAAAGAAGGTCATCCAATTAACTAATTACTTCCTATATATCCTTGGTATAACAATCAAATCAGTTGCTGTCAGAGAAATCTGTGCTCAGAGAGAGCTGACAATCCAAATTTGATATCCTCTCGGCTTTTAAAATCTCAAAAGGCTATGTTTCTTGGAACTCTAAGACATTTTACTTTTTATGGTGCTACGAGCAAGGCCAAAATTCAGGCCAATGGCAGCAGAAAGTATGCTACCAATTGTTGGATGTTTTCTTCAAGTTCTCCAATGCATAACAAGGAGAAGGTAATAAACGTCCATTGAGTGCCTACAAGGTACTAGACACTTTTAAAATATGCTTCATTTATACCTCATAACAACCCCATGTGGGTCTTGAAGAGCAAGTAAGGAATTTGTTATTGTTGTTTTTACTGCAAAGGAAGCTACTGGATGTGAGAAAACTGAGACTATGGGAGATGTTCAGTCTCTTTTTCACACAAGCAAGCTGTGGAGTCAGGACCAGAACTCAGGTCTCAAGTCTCTAAGCTCCGTATTCATTTGTTCCACAACATCTGTCACTAGCTTCTGAGATCCTGAGCTGGGGGGTTGGCTGGTGGAGGAGGGTGCAAGCAGTGAGAAGGCAGCTGTGTAGGGGAACGGTAGGGGAGAGAGGAGGGAGGGTACAAGGTGAAGTGTAAGCAGAGGACTGGCTGGCCAGGGGAGACTTGAAGAGGAGCCTCTGCCTGGATAGGTTGGCTTAAAGTTCCAGTTTCTCTTCACTTATTAGAGCCAGTTCGTGGGCAGTTTCCAACAGCTCATTACGAGGCACCTCCTTTCCTTCAGTGGCATAACGCTAACCAGAAGGCTGAGGTATTGTAGGCCTTCTTCAGCATGGCAGTATTTCCCGTTGTTAGCCTATTTTCCTCAGGGCCTAGCTCCTGAGAGGTCTTGGCTTCTCAGCCCAAAGGACCTGGGATCCTCAGGAAGCAATTCTCCGATTTATTGCCCCTGTCGTACATTCCTGACCTATGAGTATTTGCAGACATGGAGACCAGCTTTCCAAAGCCCAGCATAAGCTGCTTTAATTTTGTCATTGTCCTATAATTTCATGGAAATGGCTGCTGTGAAGCCAACAAATGACTAATAAAATCCCTCTGCCCACTCATTTTTAATGTCATTCTGGAACTCCAGAACAGGGACCATCTGGTCACGGTGCTTACTTTAATATAAAAGAGTGGCTGAGTTGAAAATCATATTCCTGAGAGAAGGCTGGAACGAGTCTTCTGTTTGTGAACCAAAAGCACAGCCAAACAAGTCTAGCATTTCACTGGCTGTGATGAGATACGCTGAGTGCCTGGGCTGTGGTGAAGTTAAATTTTTCACACACATATATGATATACAGATGTCAATCAATACTGCTAATAACTGTCACATCTATTGAACACTACTCATGTGTCAGTGGCAATGTGTAAAGTGACTTGGATTATTTTGTAAGGGGTAAGTACTATTAGCACACTCACTTTATAGGTGAAATAAATAGAGACTTACAGAAGTTAAGTAAGTTGCTCCAAGTCACACAGCTAGTAAATAACAGAACGAGGCTTGGAACTAAGGTCCATCAATTTCTACATATGTGCCCTGAGCAACTGAGTTATTTGACTTACTATTGCAGTATGGACTTTTTGAAGAAACCCCATCCTAAGCAATGACTAATCTTTCAACTAGATAAGTTGTAGAACCAGGAAGCTATGTGGGTATATTTTTTTTATGTTAGCCTTTTTATTTTGGAATAATTTTAGATTTTATACAGAAGTTGCAAAGATAGTACAGAGAGTTCCCGTCTACTCCTTTATTCAGCATTTTCTAATGTTAACTTCTTACATAACCATGCTACATTTGTCAGAACTGAGAAATCATCTTTGGTACAATACTATTAACTAAACTACAGACTTTATTCAGATTGTGATACAATGTTTATTTGCAACTTCTATTTGATCTTTTTTTAGGATCTATTTTTTTTGTGTAAACTTGATTTTCTTTTTTTAAATTTATTAAGACTTTGTTTTTTTAGAGCAGTTTTAGGTTTGCAGCCAAATTGAAAGGAAGGTATCTTCCATATACCCTCTATGCCCTCACATAGCCTCCCCCCTTATCAACATCCCTCACCACAATGGTACTTTTGTTAATAATTGATGAACTTACTTTGAACCTAACTCGTTATCACCCAAAGTCCATAGCTTACATTAGAGTTCACTCTTGGTGTTGTACATCCTATGAGTTTGGACAAATGGATAATGACATGTATCCACCATTATAGTATCATCCAGAGTAGTTTCACTGCCCTAAAATTCACCTATGCTCCACCTGTTCATCCCCCGACCCCGCCTCCTAATCCCTGGCAACCACCTCTTTTTTATTGTCTCTATATTTGTGCCTTTTCCAGAATGTCATATAGTTGGAATCATACAGTGTGTAGACTTTTCAGATTGGCTGCTTTCACTTTTAAGAAAAGTAAATATGCATTTAAGTTTCCTCCGTGTCTTTTCATGGCTTGATAGCTTATTTCTTTTTAGCACTGAATAATATTCCATTGTCTGGATGTACCACAGTTTATTTATCCATTCTCCTACTGAGAGACATCTTCATTGCTTTCAAGTTTTGGCAATTATGAATAAAGCTTCTATAAACATCCATGTGCAGGTTTTTGTGTAGACATAAGTTTTCAACATCTTTGGGCAAACACCAAGGGGCATGATTGCTGGATCATATGATAAGAGTATATTTAGTTTTATTAAAAAATGCCAAACTGTCTTCCAAAGTGGCTATACCATTTTGCATTCCTACCAGCTATGGATGAGAGTTCCTGTTGTCAGCATTTGGTGTTGTCTGTGTTCTGGGTTTTGGCCAGTCTAATAAGTGTGTAGTGGTGGATCTATGTTTTTTTATGCTGTAGGGAGTTAAGTGTGGTTTTCAATTGTAAGTTGTGTACTTAAATAGCTCTACCCTTTCCCAACATCAGGGACTCCAAACATTGCTGGGTTTGGGGTAGATATATGCTTCCTGGTTGATAAGAGACAGTTAAGACCAGACATTCTCCCTTCTGCTGATCTTCTGCATCTTCAACCTCACCTGGTTTCTCTATGTGGCTCTCAACCGTGTGACTTGACTTAGTCATTCTGACTCTGCTCTCAGATGTTTCTTACCGAGATTTGGCAACCTGACTCAGAACTTGCAAGTTCCTGACCTCAATTTCTATATGGCACATCAGTTTTCCTTCAGGACACATCTTATGATTGGAACTGAATTTCAATTGTCTCTCTGGCTTGACATTTAGGTTTTTGTGTTCTTGTCATTGGACTGTACCTCGATTCTGCTTATTTCAGTAATTACAGCTCATAAGGAAGGACCGAAATCCCGTGCACTGACAATTAACTTGTCCCATTTTGTGGAGAAAACGTCAACCTAAAAGCATTGGTCAGAATTACATAGCACATGACTGGAAAATTAAAGACATAGGGAAGGAGAGGGAACTTTCTAAGTGTTCTTTAGTTGTTAGGACAAGTGGAGCTTAAAATAAAAATTAAACAGAGATCAAACATCACAGAAAGGTGTTTTTTGGAAAAGAACTTAAAAGTCTTTTCCCTGCCAAGTGGCAGAAACGTTCTAATCCAGTTTTGGAAAGGAATGTTGTTATAAGTCACAGTATTTAAACTTGGGCTTCAACCAGGCAAAATAAGTATTAAAATCAGACTTAACGTGTCTGAAACAAATTTATCATTTTTTTTTCTAAACCATTCCCTCCTCTTGCCTTTTCTGGTTTTATTACTGGGTCTGCCATGTTCCCAGACACAGGCTAGAATAATCAGTGTCATTTTTTTATTCTGGCCACACTGTCATGCGATCAGTTGCCAATTCCTGCTGGTTTTGCATGTGTCACTCTCATGTTTGCCCATGTCTTTCTATTTTTACTGTCACTATCCCCTTGCTTAGGTTATTTTGCATACCTCTTGATCTATGTGCCTCTAGTATATGTGTGGCCAGATTAATTTCTAATGTACAGTCACTACAAGTCATCACTTTGCTCAACAATTTTAATGAAATTCCCATACCTACTGAGTTTAGAATAGACTCCTGACTCTAGAATTTGAGGGCCTCCAAACTCTTGCCCCACTTTTCCAGATGTATTATTGCTTCTTTGCTTTGTACACCATAACCAGCCCTACTGGTTTGTGTTTTTCCCTGAACACATACTGCCATGGGACATTTGTGCATACTGCTTATTCTGCTTGGAAAGTCTTCTCTATTCCCACTCCTAACCTCAGTTTGTTAGCATACAATACGTCAGGGGTTGGCAAACTACAGCCAGAGGGCCAAATCTGACCTACCAGCCTGTTTTTTGTAGATAAAGTCTTGTCGGAACACAGTCACACCCATTCATTTAAGTATATTTTCTATGACTGTTTTTGCACTGAAATAGCAGTAGTGAATAATTGCAACAGAGACCCTATGTCCTACAAAGGCCTAAATAATTACTTTCTGGTCCTTTATAGAAAATTTTGCTGAGTCCTGCAATGTATCCTTAGCCAATACTAATTTTGCTAACTGAATATCCAATTCAGTATTTTCTTTTTTTTTGAGGAAGATTGGCCCTGAGCTAACATGGGCCTCTTTTTCTTTTTTCTCCCCAAAGCCCCAGTACATAGTTGTATATCCTAGTTGTAGGTCCTTCTAGTTCTTCTATGTGGGACACTGCCTCAGCATGGCTTGATGAGCAGTGAGTAGGTCCGCACCCAGGATCTGAACTGGTGAACCCCAGGCCACCAAAGCAGAACGCACAAACTTAACCACTATGCTACCAGGCTGGCCTCTCAATATGTTTTAACAAAAATTTGTTGAGCCTCTACTGTGTGCTAAATATAGAAAAACAGAAAAGATATGGACCATTTCTCAAGAGGCTGTCTAAAAGTGATGACAAAACTCCAAATGAATTATTCTTCCACAACATGATAAGTAAAATAATAGCACATATAGGAGATACCTAGAAGCATAGAATAGGGAGTTATTAATCTTTTGGAGGGGCGAAGTGGTGAGGGAAAGGAGTTTAAAAGCTGAAGTGGGTTTGAAATTATGTGTAGGAGTTTATCGGGGAGACAGAAGTTAAAGTCATTCTAGATAGAGGAACTGCAGATACAAAGATGTGGAGGAACACAACAGAATGGTCTCTTTGGGGAACCTCAGGTAGGCTTTTATGGAAACGAAATGGAAAGAGATTGGGCTCTGGAGTCAGATTAACCTGGGTTCAAATGCTGACTCTGATACTCATCAGCTGCATGAACTTGAGCAAGTCCTTAGCTTCTGTTAATCCATTTTCTCAACTTAGCATATTTACATGAATTAACTGACGTCACATAGGTGAACATTTCTGGCACAATGTTTGACACAGACTGTAGTGCAAAAAAAAAAATGTAGCTCTTATTATCAGTTATGTGGCACAGCAAAATATTCACATAGGACAGCATGGGGCAGGAAGGGTAAAGAGAAAGACACGCATTGGTTCAAAGTACAAAGACAGCTGCTTTTTTCAGCATCTCGGTCTCTGTTCTTCAATGGCACTTATTCTTTCCCGTATTAAATGTGGCAGGTGTCTTGATCTAATTCTGCCTTCCAAATTCTGACGTGCCTTGACGGAAAAGATCTTTCCTTATCCCTCTCTGTGTCTCCCAAAGTGCCTAGCACCGTGTCATTTATAGAACAGGCCTCCGATGAATGCTTGCTAATTTTTAAATCTTAAGTTTGTGATGGTATTTTCATAATAATCAACCCATCATTTTATATGAAATTGAGACCAAGGGGTTGTAAGATGTTTGACTTGCTCGAGCTTGCCCAGTTGGGTGATCACAAGGCTAAGAAGGTGGAATTTGTTCTTGTTCTCCCTTCTCCCCTTCCCTCACACTCTTTTTCTGGCGTGACCTTGATACTGGCCTGAAGCAAGGTTGACATGAGGGAAGCCATGCTGTAACTTAAAATAACCTCTGACTATCTCACCCAAGCTGTATATGTTTTACCTTGCATGTAGCCTAGGACATGAATAGCTACGCTCTGGGAAATAATCCTGGCTGACACATGTACCTCCCACTAGTGATAGATGATAACTTTGTTCCTTTGAGTTTCTTAGGAACATGATGACCTCCTCAGAGGAGAACATCTATGCTGGCATCCATCATTGATGACAGCTGAAAGACCTGATGTGGCATCTCCAGTCACCAATGCCAAGTGGTCAACATTCCTGAGCCCCTCCTTCAGAGCCCACTAGTCCCTATATAACCGCCTCAAGATTATGTGCTTGTTTAAAATGGCCTTTGGGACATGAGTCTGCCATCTTCTGACTTTGCTGGCTAATCGAATCAATCTCTTTCTCAAAATCTCAATTTCTCGTTTGCAATTGATTGGCTTCAGGGTTGTGGCAAGCAGACCGAGTGCTTGCTCAGTTACAACCTTTGAGAAATGTCCTCCACCCCACCTTCCAGGTGTCCACTGCTCTTGCAGATATGGCCTGTATTTGTTGTCCATTCACACTGAAATGCTCCAGACTTGTATCATACCTTTTCTGGGTAGGCCTGTGGAAAGAAAAATTTGAATAATCAGGAGTAGATTGCTAGCGGAAGTTTAGGCATCAGAAGGAAACCAGTATGTCTTCAAATGCTTTCACAAAAGCAAACCCTAGTCTACCATATATAAGTGCAGTCCTGTAGGTCCTGGAAATAACAGGATCCTTAATTGTAGCAGTATTAACAGCTATCATATATTGCAAGCTTACTTGAAGTAGACACTTTGCATGAGTTATGTCTATCCCTCACAACACCCATGCACATTACTATTCCACTTTCACAGATGGGGAACTGAGGCTCGGAAAAGTTAGACAACATTCACAAGGTCACACAGTTAAGAAGCAGAGCCCAGATCTGCCTGCTTCATAGGCAGATTTTGATTGCCCTTTGACTGGGAAGAAGGTTAGGTAATTGTTTAGGCTTCAGCTCCTTACTTTGCATTCTTTCTTTCCAGCATTTACCAAGATGATGCTCCTTTGGAAACTTGCCTGAGAGCAAGGCTAGCTATATGATATGTGAGATCCAGTGCAAAATAAAAATGTACAACTCCTTGTTGAAAAACCTGGGGGGAACGGTGCCATTAAAGGTATTAAAAGATAAACTGTTTCTTTCTTTGGTGGCTTCTCCCTTGACTTGTCACAATGTTTTTTATTTACCGTTTAATGTCATTCTAAGTAGAGAAAAATTAAAGTTTTAAATTATTAGCATGAATTTTACTGTTCATTTTTATATTGTGCAATGCCAATTTTAAATGCAAATGTTAAGAGCATTTGCAGATTCACCGAAATGGCACAAGTCATATTTTGCAGTTCTCACATGCATATGTATTTTGTTCTGACCAGAAGAGTGGGATGCCCTGTTTTTATTTCACTTCTTGATATACACACATTCTACCAACACTCTCTACCTTCTGCTTACTGATGAGTAAGGAAGAACCCAGAGAAGAAGGAACTATGCGTTGCCCTCTCTCTCCCTTTCCTTCTGTGCCATCATTTTCACTGAAAGTGTTTGGCTAATATGGGGGACAACTTGAATAAGAAATGATAAGATTCCTAAATTGCTGATGTTTCTTAGAATCCCATTGCCTTCTTTCTCTATTCAAAGCACATTCTGGTTCAGACTAAAAGTGCAGACTCGGGGCTGTCAGCATCCCTAGATTACTCAGTTTTATATGTTACCTTGTACTCACTTTCAGTCTTGCTGAACATGCCCGCATCACGGGTCCATCAGACTTCTGTGCTCATGGGGTATCACAAACACTATATGCAAATAGGGTGACAAGGAATGACAGGCACACATCCTCCTTGCTCATGTGCATGCTCCATTGCCCCATGCACCTCACTTACAAAACATAAGTTCTAAAACAAACTTCTTAAGAATTTCAAGATGGTGACAGCAGAGCATTAAACCAAGCATGGAGCCCCTTGGCTGCACAGTTGTACGCCCATGAAGCCGGCCCTGCCTGGGAGATGTTAATAGGTGTGACGAAGGAGGAAGGTTCTATAAGCCAAACTGTTTGTGAAAACTCGCTCTAGTCTCTTAGTACCCTTAAGCACTTACCACTTACCAACCTTCTTTGGCCAAGTGTTCACGTCCCACTCAAAAATCTTCACCTGAACTAGTCCTTAAGAAGTCAAAGAGGAGAAGCTTCAGGCTGTTGCCTCAGCTGTTCAGAATCAAATCAGTTTGCTTCTGGTTTCAATAATTGTACTTGTGTTCCCAGTGGCCAAGGTCCCACCCCACGCTCCGGCTGCCGGCCGCAGTCTTGTCCATATTTACCTCTCCCACCCTACCTGAGTTTATGCTTTAGTATAGGTCTATACTTTAGTATAATACTCGAGAGAAAAACTTTAATGATAGAAAGAAACCCAATTACTTAAAACTCTCCATTCTTTCCTTTGTGTGAGTTTCCCTTTTGTTTTTATGCAACATTCAACAGGCATTGACCAAGTAGCTTCTGCTACCAGCGAGAGCTCTTTCAGGAGTGGCAGAGTGCAAGGTAGAGCTGCCATAGTCTCTGACTTCAAGACAGTCATTCTCTAGTGTCTTCTAAGACTGGATCGTTGATACTAAATGTATCATTTAAACTAAGAAATGTTCCAGGCAGCTCCCTCTTTTTGTTTCTTTCTATCCCAGAAGTATAACTGTAAGGGCAGGTACACTGGGATCATTTTCCTAGATCAGCTTGCCATGCTCTCTTTAAGGGGTGATGCTTTAAACACAAATTGCACCATATATTCAAGAAATAAGGTATTCCCCTTAATCTTGAATTCTTGGCCTAAATTTTAAAAACTCTCTAACTACAGTTTTTTAACTGATTCCAGAGATAACCTCAAAGAATTATACAAGGTTTCTAGTGTCTGCGGCTTCTCCCATTTCCTTAACTCTTAGCCTATCACTTCACTGCAATGAACTTCTGTTATCTTGCATTTTTAACTCCTTTCTCTTAAGAGCATTCTCGATCTCAATGCCAAGGGTACAGAGTGTTTCCAGTTCTAAATTTGAATTAGCAAAAGATTTGGCTTGAAAGGTTATAGAACTGTAGGCAGACTTTCATGTCACTACTGAGGTGATGGTTTAGTCTTAAAAGAGGTAGACTGGAGAATTATTGTTAAAAGGATACTCTTCTCTGGAGTGGAGGTGACATGATTGGTGGGAAGGGAAAGGAATTACTCTTTACTTAAAAACGCTCTTGTCTGTGACTTGGGAAATTAGGTTATCATCAACAATTCTGCTTCATCACAGCCAAAGTTCTATGTTATACTAATTAAACATTTATCTATTCAACAAATAGTTTCTTAAAGGTTTACCATGTGTCCGTTACTGTGCTAGGCTCTGAGAACAAAACAGAGAACAAGACACAGCCAATGCCCTTTAGGCAGTAATTACAATACAAGGGTAAGTAATGAAAGAATTGGGAAAGGCTAACAAATCTGGTTTTGAGGAGGATCAGGGAAGACTTTCTAAAATAAGAAATAGTTAAGTATCTCAATCATTGGTTTTCAAATTTTGAAGACCTCTCTGATTCCATAGGTCTGAGATTAGCCAAGAATTTGCGTTTTAAACAAGTACCACAAGTGATTCTAATGCAGAGGTCTTCAGAGTATTCTTCAAAAAATATTTATCTAAGCTGTGTTATATTTTCATTTCCATTTGTGTTACTCCTGGAAAAAAAATGCAGTATTATTTTTTTCACTAAAAGAGGAACAATTTGATAACATGTTGCAGAGAGGGCCGTCATTCACTTTCATTCTCCTCCTGTAAAACGAGTTGTGAGGTTTGGTCATGATGTTCAATAGGCATTTGTTAAAAGAGATCGACAGCTCTCATAGGGTTTGCCTCAAGACTCATCATTATTGTGAACGTTTGAACCATGTTTGGTAAACAAATATTTTAGTAGAAAAGAACCACGTGTTTTTTGAGAATTTGGAAATGGGATGTAAATGAGATTGCACATAAATATAAAAAGAAGCACTATGTGGATTAGACCACTTTCATTATAACAAAATATTTTACTCAATTTCCTTAGCTTAGTATTATGTTTTTTTAAGAAGTAGGTATTTAGTAATATTTTAAAGACATACTTTCAAAAATATTGAAGTTGACATTTTTGAATTAGCATTTTATTAGGACACACTCTAATTTATAAATCCGGACCATGAAGGACTCAGCTGATAATTATAGTCTTGAAGGGGCTTCAAATCCACCTTAATGGTACTGTATCAACCAACCAACCAGAGGCCACAACTTCAATTTTTAAACAGCGTATTAAATAATTAAACAGCATATCAAATTATGTTTCGGATAACTGTCACAGCCTAATTTTTTAAGCACGTTTAAAAAAACTGTAAATGGTTCATTAGAGGCAGCTTTGAAGCCAAAAATGCTAATGCAAGTCACGTGAGAATCCTAAAAGGAACTTGGCATGAAGCAGGGAATGAACTTGCTGAAAATAGCAGATTAAATAAAAACTCTATCAATGTGACGATAACTGAAACGTATGTACGTAGATGCAGTAGTAGACTTTTATAGTAAACACGCTGATGATCTAACTTTTTCTCTTTGCATCAATTTTACATGCTTTCATAAATGCCCTTGTTTCCCCAATTTCATGATTGATCCACTATACCTTGCTATGGCCATAAGTGAGGAGTAATTCATGACTTTTAAAACACCAGGCCAGGAGCTACCAAAGAAATATCAGTCTTTACATCCGATTTCCCATCTTTGTTGACACAAATTCCTTTGTCCTACAACTGAAAGAAAGCTGTGAGATATTTTATGATGATTGCCAGTATGCCTGGTAACTGGTACATTTTCCCCTCAGATGTGCTGAGAAATTTTAAGGTGGTACTGGTTATTTCCTTCATGGGTTCCATTATTCTGTTCCAAAGAATGTTAAGTATTAGTCAAAACCCAATGTTTATGTGATGTAGGTGTTATCACATTCTTTGTAGTGGTTGTTCTTTCTCGGTGTTTTAAAAATACTGTTTTTCATTTACATGACTTCAATTCAATTCTGCATAATAAAATCATCTTTGGCTGAGAGGATATAATGGCAAAATTCCTATAATCACACAAGACTTTACATTTTACATGGCATGCCTAATTGCATTTTTTTTTTTTTTTTGGTGGGGAAGATCAGCCCTGAGCTAATGTCCATTGCCAATCCTCCTCCTTTGTTTCCCTCTTTCTCTCCAAAGCCCCAGTAGACAGTTGTATGTCATAGCTGCACATCCTTCTAGTTGCTGTATGTGGGACGCGGCCTCAGCATGGCTGGACAATCGGTGCATCGGTGCGCGCCCTGGATCCGAACCCGGGCTGCCAATAGCGGAGTGCATGCACTTAATGGCCAAGCCACGGGGCTGGCCCCCGAATTTTTGAAGGCATAAAATGTTCTGGGGTTCTTTGTCTTGAGGTTGAGCCAGATGAGAGCACGGCCCAAGGAATCCAGAAAGAATTGAATCTAAAATGCTTAATCAGCTTCCATGATGCTGTCCATCAGCATTGCAGCTCAACTGCAAAAAAATCCTAGCGGCAGGAACTTTAATTTATTACAATCAAAACAGCTGCTTAATTCAGTGACCATCTCAGTTAAGTCATTTATTTGACTGGGCGTGGAAGGCAGAGTTTGAAACAAAAAGGTGTCGGTAAACTTGGTTCTAGTTCCAGTTGTCACTACTAGTTATGTGGCCTTGGAAAAAGCATGTCCACACTCTGTGCCTCCATTTCCATAAAATGATGGGAATGACATTTGATAATCCCTTACATCTCTCCTGGCTGGAAAATTCAATAAGTCATTTAAAGGGGTTGTTCTATAGTGTCATTAAAAGGCAACTCAGAAAAAGAGAGAATTGATAAAGGATGTTGAAGACCTTGGCCTGCTGACATGCACCTACTGCTCCTTGTATGAAATGATTGACTCATCCCAGACCACTCAGCTGACTCAGGGTTGACATCTTCACAACGTCCTTGGGTAGGGGAAGAGATGAGACCCACTCTAACCTTTCTGAACCAATTACACAACAACTCAAAGGGAGCTGGTTCAAAACATCAGCGATGACAGATTCAGACCTGGGAATGTGCCAGTATAGCAGCCTCTTCTTCCTCCTTGTGAGTCCTACAAAGATAAACAAAAGATAAAAAAGATATATAGAAGATACTGGGGGTGGAGGTGTTGGGGGAGGTGGAGGGGTGAGGCTTTAATTACCATCTGCAAATGTGCATATATCTGCAGGTGTCAGGGTCTGCAAATTCAAAATATCCATAGCCAATCAAACAAAAGAACATTTTCACACATAACATGTGAAAACTATATTACACTTACATTTCTTAGCCTGTCTGGAAACATATATATACATGAATGTAACAAAAAAATGTTGAAATCTTCGGAGTATGACTGAGTAGGGCTGCTTCAATAAATGTGCAACACAGAAATTTTAGGGCTAAGCTGGTTTTAAATTTCAACCTTAATTCCATCCTGAAGGGTTATTGATATTAATATTTTCTGTAGTATTTTAGCATGGAGTCTAATTCAAAAAGATTTGCTTGTGTGAAATGAATATTTTAAAGATCCAACCCATTTAAAGCATCCAACACTTCCGTTAAAATTGATTTTCCTCTTAGACTGTGCATAGCTCTTAGATCCTTGGAAATATCACAAGGTTTTTCACAGCTCAGAGATTACATATTCAACATACAGTAGACTTAAATCCAAATTGGATTTTAAAATGTAACATTTTGAAACAAGAAGCAAATAAAAATACCATATTATCTGCAAAAGTATTTTTCAGAAGGCAATGTGGTAAAAATGAGAGGTCCTGGGATCTGGGTTTACATAACTTGCCCTGCGTTTTACTCAGTTCTAACATAAACTCTGTAAACTTGGGAAATTAACTTAAATGTCAAGGAGCTCAATTCTGTTGTCTATAAAGTGGGTGTCATAATACTTTCCCTGTCTACCTACAAAGGTGATGTTGAGATCAAAAGAACAAATCGATGTGAAAAACAATCAGTTATATTATCTTATTATCTTAGCACACCCAGATTGAATTAAACCTCATGAAAACAGCAATTTACTAAACTGTGGTGTCTACTCGGCTTGGACTATCTATCCTAAAACTGTTATTAAAATTATCACTTGAGAGTTCAGTTATTCCAAGTGTCATTAACAGTAACAAAGGGGCTTTTTAACGAAGAGAATAATTGAGAATAACTGAACACACTACAGAATAAGAACGAGAAACAATTCACTATAAGTTAATTATGTAACAAATAATAAAAGTGTGGGCCCGGTGTTAACATCCAGTTTCTCCTGACTGGGGAGTTGGGCTTTTCTCTGCCTTTTGTGATCTGAAACCCCTTATCTGTGCATCTCTTGGTTTTGCATCTCCCACTGTTTGTCCTCTGTGTTTCCTGTAATTATCCAGACTGGCTGGAATGGTTGGTTCCCCGTTTCTGGTCATTTGCACTTTAACCACAGATAATTTCTAGATTCTGCAATTTGCATCAGTGAGTTCCACATCCCTGCTGTCCTTCAGGAAACTCTGAAACACCGGCTATTTCTTACTGGGACTGGTTTCTGCTCAATGTGCTTCCTATTTGGCTTGGTTCTATTTAATGAATGTCCACTGTGTGCTAAAGGTTGTTTGGAACCCACTGGACGAAAATATGCATCACTTGTGAGGCGTTACCTATGAGGAACACTTAATCCACCTCTCTGCTTTCCCTTCCAGGGCTGCATTTCTCTGAGCTGGGTTGTGAGGATAGGAGGGTTTGGATACGCCCAGGTTTTTGGCAAGATGAGAAAATTGTTTATGTTGGGTGGTTTGGAAATGACCCCTCTGTTGTGCAGAATTTTTGGAGTCCGAGGTACTTCCTGGATCTCCTCATCCTCTCCATCATCACGATCATTATAACTGTCATTTATTGAGTACCTACTATGTGCCGAGTACTTTATATAATCCTCATAAAGACTCTTTAACGTATCTTATTTTACAGATGAAAAAACACACATGTAAAGAGGTGACTTTGCCTCCTTCCCAAGGTCACACAGCTAGTTGGGCTCAGGGTCATGTTTTAATCCTAGTCCTGTCTGCCTGACGCCAAAGCCCTTGATTTAATCTCACCCCTCCATCATGACCATTGCCCACCCTAACTGTACCCACCCATGAGTCTAATGTTTAATTTTTTAATGTCTATTTTGAAGGCAAATATTTTTTAAAGTTTTAATTAAATATAAGGTTTCATTAAGCTTTATTTCCAAGATGTGCACTTGCAATACAGTGACAGAGTCTTCAGTTTAATCCCTTAAAAAGTGTTATCAACCTGTGTTCTTAGCGTCATAAATTCTCAGAGTGAGATGCAGCATTAAAGGGCGTTTAATTGATGCCCAAATTTCCTCTACAGAGTCTTTGCTAACAAGCTTCACCTCTGTTTGAGCAAAGAAATCCCACTGTCCACCCAGGCATCCCATTTCCTCTTTGGACAATTGAGGCTGTGACACTGAATCTCTGGTCACTGAGCAAAAATGTCAGGATTAGACTGGGGAGGCGTTGGCCCAGGGAAGTCACATGTAATCAACAGGTGGACACTCACTGTACTTCAGTCACTAGGATTGGTATTGAGAAATTTCTTTTGTCTTCCCCTCACTTGATAAGATTAGTAGCCACTAAAATATCAGAATGTAAATTTGCATAAGAATTTACTAGTCCACCCTTTGCCTTCTTCCCCCAAGAGGGAAAGTCTACCCCTGGACTGGTGGGATTCTGAAAGACTCAGTTTTACAACCACAACAAATTGATGAGTCTTTATTGATGATTAGTGATGATAGGAAGCTAATATTTCTTTATGCATTGGCAGGCATTGTGTTAACCATTTAAGGCATTCTTTTACTTAATCCCATGAAAAGGAAATACCGCCTACGGATTGATGAGGACTAAATGAGATAAGACAGAAAAAGCACTTAAAAACACTTCTGTCTGGCTGCTCTGTGAGCCTCTGTGAATTCAGCCATGATTATGATCAGTTACTTCCTTACTCTTAAAGGGGAGGCTGGAGCAGGCTGGTACTGGATAATTGCCCCCAATATTAACTCACATTTTTTACCTGATACCATTTTCAACCTGCTGTGAAGCTCTATCCAGAGCCTACAGTGACCCTGTTCCAACTATCTTGGCAGTTTTAACATGAACTATTCTTCCCTTCGCTGCTGATGAAGTCTGTTTTGGGCAGAGGCTGATCTGAAGTCTGAGCACAGTGGAAAAGAATCCATTGCCCAATAATAAAGAGCAAGCCTGACTGGTCAGGATCAGAGACTTGACCTTAAAGTGTTGACATAACAGCTGGACAATTTGAACACCGGGAATAAGCAAGTCACAACAGCTCTTGCAGGCCTTGAGGACTAATGTACGGACAATGACGTGCATTTTGGTAATAGAGTCCAGACTGTATTGTATTACAGGAAAACTTGGGGCCAGCCCACAACGCTCAGCATTCTTAACTTGTTTACCCAGAAACTAGAGGAAGGAGAAGTCAGTGATTAGTGAAAAATGTTTCGTTAACGAGCTTAATTTTGGGTGCAACTTCCTTTATTGAATTCCAGAATTTCCACCCACCACTGATCTTGATTTATAATAATGCATCCATAAATCTCATACCAGCCTGGGAAACTAGAAGAGAATTGTCTCTACTTTCCTTTAACATAGTGAGAAGAGTATCTGAAGATAGTAGGTGATCTTTTAAATTAATTAATTATAGTGTGCAATATTGGGAATGCCATATAAAAACATAAAAAACTCATTACTTTTCCAGATTCCAATCAACTGTGTATTCATAAAAATGCTTTGTGTTAGCAAAATTTTGAATGGTGAAGGGATTGAAACTTACCTAACAGGAAACTTTTCATAATGGTTTAGCAATTCCAAGATTATCTAGGTCAGTCTGCATGGCCTCAGATCACAGTGAATTAGTAATTTCTTATGCAGAAATTGTCAGAAAACAGGAGGAAATCAGATGCTTAAGTAAAGATTTATGAAAATTGGGAATGACAGGGAAAGGAAAACTTGATTTATTACTTTGTATATTAGGCACTTAATTTAAAAAAATAACTTTATTTACTTTTAAAAACTCAAAACAATACATGTTCAAAATTTTAAAACTCAAACAGGATAACAAAACTTCTAGTACCAACTTCTCTCCCCCTGAATCCCAAATCCATTCCCACTTTGAACAATTTTAGCAGTTTCTTCTGCTGTTTACTTCCATATTTATATACAACATATTTATAATGCTATTTTTTGATTACTTAAAAAACTTTTAGACATTGTCTACTGAATAATAACTATCTCGAGGGAAAATGAGAATTATTTTCTTATCTCCATCTCTTTCCCGATAGGCCTAATGTGATTACATCAACATTTCTGGTTAAGTCAATAGAACTAGGACAGGCCACCCAGGCATCCAGGTTGAAAAGTGAAAGAGTGACGATTTTTCTACTTGGCTACTTATTTTTACTTGAAATTCCTATCAAAGCAGCAAACAAGCAACGCAAAAGATACACCTAAGCATCAAGCTACAATTGTGTGGACACTGGTCCCCCATGTCTCTCTTTGTTCCTCTCTCAGGTGCAGCCTGAGTTCTGGGTCTCAGTGGTCCACACATTGTACGGACTCCTCCAGGTCAGACAAAGCGGGACTGTGAGGTCACAGCTGTTGAGTTTGCCTTTGGCATGGGGGTGGTGGGCAGTGGGCTATGCCAGCACTCCAGGCCTACACTATTATTATATATTGGTTGGCCTATAAAGTAATTCTATTCAAAACATAGCTTTAAAATTCTATCTAAAAACTTAAAATAATATATAATCATGTACAGTAAAGTAAAAAAAAATCCTTATTTATATTGATTATCTGAATACTAAAAATACTATAAGGAAAACAATTATTCTTGGTGCCTATTTATGAAATTTAATCATTTAAGGCTATACCTAAGTCTAACATCATGACACTGGAAATTTTCTGAAGACTCTTAATGGTCTTATTTTTTTTCCCACAAAATTGAATACAGTCTTCTTTAAAGTTGCATTTCTTAATGGTTAATAAATTTGACATTTTGACAGCCTTAATTGACTTTTCTTTGTTGACCATAAATTTTTTTTACTGAGAACACAGTCTCTCTATAGCTGCCGAAGTATTTTGTAATTGCGGAGTAAATTCTGCTCAATGAAGGGTATTCTTAAGGGAGTTTATTGAATTGTATAAATATTTTAGTCTATTTTAAAGCTACTGTCTTATATCCTTCATTCAGAATGCTTCCTTTTTCAAATATTTTTAGAAGACAAACCACATCAAATAGGTTTTCTCTATTTGCAATTATTTTAATGTTTTGCCAAATTTAGATGCTGTAACATCATAGGTCTTCTTAATTTTATTCCATGTTGGTATATAATATAAATTATCCATTTTAAAGAGGGAGTCCATGAATAGATTTTTCTTACAAGTTGAGATATTTCAAAACACAATTATAGAATTTCAAAATTAAATTCTGTTCACCATGTGAGCTACCATCATTTAATTTGTTCAGTTCCTTCCTTGCAATTATAGGAATGAACTGTTTTCACCTGCAAAGTTTGTTTTTAAGAATTGTAATTGCTAAAGTTTGAACCTCCATTTCTTTTGAATATTTTCATAAAATTTTTCTAACTACCTCTGAAAAAAGTTTAGAGTTCTCATTTTCAAAATGAAATTTTAATACCATGGTAGAACGTTTATAGTGGTATGAAAAGTAGTTCTTCAAAAGCTTAAACATTTCTAAATTCTAATGAAGATGGGCAGCAAAGAGAGAAAATGCATAATTCCATAGCGGTAGTTTTCTTTGTTTTTTTTCTTTCTTTTTTTTTTTAATATCAGGTTCATCAAACAAACAAACACGTTATGGTTAACTATGTATATGTATGAAACCACTTGTAAGTTTTGACAGCTACAACTTGGATTTCACTACAGTTTGTATAAAAGCAATTATGGATTATGTATGCACCATAACCAATTCCAAGTACATTTCTGGTCCATGAGTTTCACAATTTACATGACATTGTTATTACAAAAGCAAACACTTTATCTTCAACGTAGAATCTTTTTTGTGTGTGTGAGGAGATCAGCCCTGTGCTAACATCTGCCAATCCTCCTCTTTTTTAGCCGAGGGAGACTGGCCCTGGGCTAACATCTGTGCCCATCTTCCTCCACTTTATATGGGACGCCGCCACAGCATGGCTTGCCAAGCTGTGCATTGGTGCGCGCCGGGATCCGAACTGGCGAACCCCGGGCCGCCGCAGAGGAGTGCGTGCACTTAACCGCTTGTGCCACTGGGCTGGCCCCCAATGTAGAATCTTTTAACTCATTTTACAATAGTATTCTTAATATTATCTGGTGTTTCACTTTTAATAAAATGAAATTTAAAAAGCTTTATTTTGATTCCGTGAATTAAGTTAAAAAAAACTAAACCATTATTGTAATTAACTTATTTTTTAAAGATCCAATGACATTGATATTAAATTGTCATAATTTAACTCTAGGAAGTTCACATTCTACTAATGAAGCCAGTACATAACAAGCCACTGCTTCATTTTTTAAAAAATATGTACAAAAACACTTGAAATTATAAATGAGCAAAATTAAATTAGTAGTAATCATTTGATCTAAGTGAAAAGTCATGCATCATACAGTGATAAGCAAATGCATTTTCTTTAGTTGCACACGTTAAATTGTCAGCCTCTAGCACAGTTTTGTTTAATTAGTAACTTTTGAAATAGATGCTGATGCTTATTCATCCGATTTGTGTTTTCTATCATGTGATTAATGATATTACTAGGGCCGCCATGATGAAAATAAGAGTAGTGTTCAGCAAATATTCACTTTCCTTTCCCCCATTGATGTTGGATTAATACATGTGACATGCTTCAGCCAATGGAATGTTGACAAACTTGACATGAGTCAAATCCTTAAATGTTCTTATGTGGTCTTACTTGTATTTGTGCTCTGGTGATCCATGAAAAGAGCATGACCTTGGTAGCTGCAGTCCCGTCAGACTTGGCCAGAGACACACACATTTGGAGCACACCGGAATCAAACCTGTAGACTAGAATCAAAGCCAACCAACGCACGGTCTAAAGCAGAATTGCCCAGCTGAGTCTTGCCTACATCAGCCAAACCATCAATGCAGACCCCTTTTCCGCAAAAAAAATGCTTGTTGTTGAAGCCACGAAGTTTTGGAGTGGTTTGAACACAACATCACAGTGATTATTGTTAATCCAGATGGGAAATGTTGACAAATATTTTATGCAAGTTGTACATTCATCTCCTCAACTTTTCTGAAAAATGGAAATTAAACACGTTAATTAATTTTTAATTAAACATAAACTTTTACTTCTTTTAATAGACTAGGGCTAAAAGAGCCTCATTGCAAAATAAAGAAGCGTTATCAAACAATAAGATAGTTTTAGATTTATGCCATAAATTAAATGACAAAACCACTATAGCTAATGTATTAAAACTACTCTTTATGTGCTCTTTGCATAAGCTCAACCTCTGTTTCCCACTCATATTTCACCTACATTTAACCTATTTTTTAACCTGTATTTTCCATATTCCCTCTGCCCTACCAACAGAAGCCTTATGGCTTCAGGCATCTTGCAGAGACATAGCACAACTAGGTGGCACACCAGGTGGCTGGAAGAGTAATGGTGCCAAATGATCAAAAGAAGTTAGTGTCAAAGTGTTTTTTGTTTTATTAGCAAGAAATATTGTCCTCTATAGGAAGAGATTAATTACACTGCATCAAGAAAGGGTGAGGAACTTCTGGGTGTGTATTCGAAGAAAATGAAATCAGTATGTCAAGGAGACATATGAACCCCAATGCTGCAGCATTATTCACAATAGCCAAGTCATGGAAACAACTTAAGTGTGCATAGATGGATAAATGGATAAAGAAAATATACATATATATATATATATATAAAGAAATATACACACACACACACACACACACACACACACATTGGAATATTATTCAGCCATAAAAAGAAGGAAATATGGACAGAGAAAACTGTATTGTGGTTACCAGGGGCAATGGGTATAGGGAGTGGGCACAAGGGGTGAAGGGAGACATGTATATGGTGATTGACAAACAAAAATGTATAACCAAAATTTCACAATGTTATAAACTATTAAGACATCAATAAAAAAAAAAGAAGGAAATACTGCCATTTTTGACAACATGGATGGATCTTGAGGGTATTATGCTGAGTGAAATAAGTCAGACAGAAAAAGAAAAATACTGTATGATCTGGCTTATAGGTGGAATCTGAAAAAAGAACAAACTGAACTCATACCAACAGAGAGTAGAATAGTGGTTGTCAGGGATTGGGGAAAATAGGGAGATGTTGGTTAAAAGTTACAAACTTCCAGTTCTTAAGTTAATAACTTCTAGTTATTAAGATGAATAAGTTCTGGAAAGCTAATATACAGCATGGTAACTATAGTTAATAATACCGTATTACATACTTGAAAGTTGCTAAAAGAGTAGATCTTAAATGTTCGCACTCCAAAAATAAGTAGTTATGTGAGGTGATGGATGTGTTAAGTAACCTTACTGTGGTAATCATTTCACAATATATACGTGTATCAAATCACCGTGTTGTACACCATAAACTTACACAGTGTCACATGTCAATAATGTCTCAATAAAGCTGGAGACAAAAAGAAAAAGCGAGGAAGAGAAAGATGGATAATTGCTGACAATTCAATTTCTTCATCATCTTTCAGCTTTAACCATGTGTTAAAGTGAGTGTCTGGTTTATTACACATGCATCTCATACAACGTAGACAAAACTTTTAGCAGAAGCTGAAAATACAAAGACCTATAAAACCATTACAGGTTATTTTAATGCTTCAATTAATAATAATAAATTGTTAAGAAATGACAAATTCTAGACAAATCTTAAAGCAAATGGGATGTCAGCACAAGTATAAAGTGAGGCTACTCCAGGCCAACTAGGATGTATGGTCAATCCTATTTACATGGGATCTGTTTTTTTCTCGTTTTAGGATCTTATCTTTGGCCCCAGTGTTCTGGATTGTCATGATAATATACCTCGGTGTGTGTCTTTTTTGTTCTTTTATCTGGAAACTCGTGACTTTCATTTTTTTTTGTATTATTTGTTTGATAATCTCCTTCCCTCTGTTTTCTCTGTTCTTTCCTTCTAGAATTCATATTAGTCATGAATCCAAGAACACATCTCTTGGATTGATCCTCAGATTTTCTTTTCTTTTAGCTCCTATTGTTTTCATATTCTTGTATTGTTTATTTTCTGAGAGATTTTCCCAATATTTTCTTCAAACTTTTAATTGAATGTTTTAGTTTAGCTGGCATATTTTAAATTTCCAACATTCATTCTTGTTCAGGCTATTTCACTTTATTAAGCATTTTATCTCTCTGAGGACGTTAACTGTAACATTTTGAAGTTTTTTCCTACTATCTCTACAATTTCTATATCCTATGATTTCCTTTTTCTTTGTTTGGTTTGGTTCCCTATGTTTTTTCTCAAACTTCTGGAGGTATTTGTTGTCTCTCTGAGTCTGTGAGGCACTAACTAGCTACCTGGATATACCCTGTGTATGATAGAGACTTTTAACTGGTCAACTTACAGTAAGTTAATCTGGCAGGGATCCAGCATTTTGTTTTGGGAAACCAAATTGTCAGTATCTGTAGGTATCTTCTCTCAGACAGTTAGATTCTCTGGTAAAGGATGCTCTAATTTCCTGCCTAGACAGTAAAATCTTGATGTCCAGACTCCTGGAATCTTATCAGGGAAGGAGATTAGAATTATTACTCTTCAGGATGCTGACATTTACATAACACTATTTTTAGTACAAGTTCTGTCAAACCCACCCTCCTCTGTGCTGGATCTCTAACTCCTGAGTGTCTCTTAATGTATCCGGAAAGTAAGCATTATATCTCCTGCAGGGTGGGTAAGGGATGGTCACTGGGGTGTTAGGGGATAGGAGAAGGGCTTTGGTAACTAATTGCTTCTCAAGCAGACTTTCAACAAACCTCCTGTTTTGCCTGCATTGGTGCGAATGCTTCCAATGTCTGAGCCTCTCCCAGGTTTGCAGTATGAACTGGCTGCTTCTTTTTGGATTCACCTTCTATCGTCTTAGGTTTCAGCACTCTGCTTGTTTAAAAGAGCATCACTCTCTCTGGTTCAACAGTCATCATTCTTCCAGTTTCCAAAACTGGGTTAATATCTATCATTTGCTCTTATTCCCCGTCCCCCCATTTCTGTCTTTATGGATTTATGTATTACTTATTCCTTTAATTTAATTTTCATGAGGAATTGGGAGGGAGAAAAGATAAATGCATGTGTTCACTCTGCCACGTTTACTGGGAAGTTTATACCAGACCCACCACACTTAATCATCAATAGGGTTGCCAGATTTAGCAAATAAAAATACAAGGATGCTCAGTGTAATAGTTTCCTATGGCCGCTGTAACAAATTTTCACAAACCTAGTGCCTTAAAAACAACACAGATTTATTCTGTTACAGTTCTGGAGGTCAGAAGTCCAAAATCAGTTTCACTGGGCTAACTTCCAGGTGTTAGCAGAGCTGATTTCTTTTGGAGGCTCTGAGGGGAGCATCCATTTACTTACCTTTTTCAGCTTTTAGTGGCCACCTGTATTCCTTGGCTTGTGGCCTCTTCCTTCATCTTCAAAGTGTATCACTCCAACCTCTGCTGCCTTCATCACATCATCTTCTCCTCTGTCTTCCTGCATCGTCCTTCTCATAAGGACCCGTCTGATTACACTGGGCCACCAGATAATCCAGGATAATCTCCCCATCTCAAGATCTGTAACTTAATCACATCTACAAAGTCCTTTTTGTCACGTAAGGTAAAGTTTTCTAGGGATTAGGATGCAGACACACTTGGGGGCCATTATTGAGCCTACCACACTCAGTTAAACTTGAATTTCAGATAACAAATGTACATGGGATGTATTTACACTAAAAAATCATTCTGTTTTCCTGAAATTCACATTTACCTGGATTTAATATATTTTGTCTTACAACTCTAGGCTCAGAACAAATTTATGAAGTAGTTGTTATTTACAGTTTAGAGGTGACAAAATTGATGTTGGAGTGATTAAACAACATGCTGAAGGTCACATACATTTTAGTGGTAGAACTGAGTTTCAAGCCTAAATCTGTTTGGTCTCAAAGTCCATGCTCATTCCATGTCTTTTCTTTGTTTCTTCTTGTATTTCTTCCTCTTTCCTTCCTTCTTCCTTCTTACCTCCCTCCCTTCCTCCTTCCCCTGTTTTATTTTTTTACTATGCTAACACTTAAATATACTCTCCCTGTAAGATACAAGTAGCTGCCCATACTCCTTTGACCGCACAAGTTTGAACCAGAAACTTACACTCCAGAGCCTATTTAGTTTCCATGAATTGATAAAATTTTAGTGAAGTAAGAATTTCATATGGCTTAAAATATATATCATTTGGCATAGACACAGAATAAAGTGTTCTGCTTCATAAAATACTACAGTTAATAGATAAATATAAATCATAAAAGGAGAACCAATTTCCAAATATCTAGATAAAAACACAACGCATTTAATAGTATTTTTATATGGAGAATAATTTAATTTTTTCTTGGTGATCCAACAGATATTTTAGAATCATGGAAGACCTCTTCATTTTTATTCTGAATATTAGTTCATTATAGATGTGTCAATATCGTAGTAACAGTCAATAGAGTATTCAACTGAATTATAATGAATAATAGAATTACCTGTAGTAAAAGTATTAGAATCTCATGTATTCTGGTGATTTCTATCATCTATATCATGGTCAGCAAATGTGTTCTGTAAAGGGCTAGATGGTAAATAATTTTGGCTTCGTGGACATAACAATTTGTTGAAACTACTCAACCCTGCATTTATATTGCAAAGCAGCTATAGATAATATGTAAACAAAAGAGAGTACCTGTGGCCCAATAAAATTTTACTTACCAAACAGGTGGAAGGCCAGATTTGGCTTGAAGGCTGTAATGTGCTGATCCTTGATCTATGTGTAGATAATTACCAAATTTCTACTGCATGTTAAGACATTTCTCTTTAATTCTAACATTTCTTTTCAATTCTAATTATATTTCTAACACTAGCACCTTAAACTCAAAAGATCTAAAATGAAACTCAGAATGTCTCTCTAAATCAGACGGCTGTAGCACCAAAACTACTTCTCTTACAACTTCTCTTCCATTCTTTGTTGTCCAAAATGCATTCCTCTTCTTCTCTCCCCAACTCTTCCAATCTGTTCTTTGTTCTCTTGTTTCACGACTTTTACGACATATTTCACATCTGTCTTTTTCACTACATTTCCTTTGTCACTGTCTTTCGTGAACTTGTCTTCAGGCTTTCATTAACTTCTCTGGACTGTCACTGTGGTCTCACATGTGGCATCTCTACGTTTATGCTCTATCCTTTCTGGTTCTACATATTCACAGCTGGCAGTTTAATCTTCCCATAGCTTACGGATGATCACACCACTTCTTAGCTTGGGAGCCATCATCAGCTCCCCACTGACCATAAACAAAGCCCAAAGTCAAAATCTTTCATGATCTGGACTCAGTCAACTTTACCGAATATCATTTCTCACTTCACTGCCTTAGGAGCTTGACTCCAGCTCAAGTAGACAACTTGTTTTATCTTGCATGCAAATCCTGTGCTTTCCATTCTTCCCATTCTATACATTTGCTTGTGCTATTTGCTTATTTATTTCTCTAGAGCTATAGCAGCCCATACAGTAGACATTTGCCATACCGTTGTTGAATCAGCCACATTTCAAGTGCTCAATAGCCATATGCGGTCAGTATCTACCATGTTACACAGGGAAGACGTAGAACATTGTCATCATTGCAGAAAGTTCTATTCAATAGGTCTGGCCTACAATGCCCTGCTCGCATTGCCTCACATTTAATCCTATATGACCTTTATTGCCTAGCACAAGTAACACCTCCCCTACCGACCCCCTCTTTTTGCAATAGCATTTTATCTGTGTTAGTGTTACGGCACTTACCATGTTCCACCTTAGAATATAGTGACTTAAAAATATATTATACTCTAGACTATTATTTCCATTTGTTTCATTCTTTTGTTTCTTTGTTAACAACTCATCCAATGCCATGTACGTAATAGGTGTTCTAAAGGATTTGTTGACAGGTCCCATTGAAACATTCTCCATAGCTTTGTAAATATGGAAATATTTCCATAACGAAGAGTAATAACTCTGCTTCATAAATTTACCAGATAGTATTAGCATAAAATTTGGGACATGGAAACTTTCTGTAGAAATGATATTATATTTTAGAAAGCCTAATGATAAATCAACATGATTTCCATAAACTGTGATTGATTTTCATTGGCTTGGGGAAGCAGCATGGTGTAAAGAAAAGAAGATGGATGTGAATGCCAGATAGCCTTATATTAGAATCCTGTTTCCATCAATTACTGACTAGGCTTCGCCAAGTTACTTAAGTTCTCAGAGCCTCGTAGAGATGGTAGTAGCTACCTGCATTAGTTGAACTCTTTGGTAGCAAATGACAGAAATAGAAATCAAACTAACTTATTAAGAAAAAGATATTAATGGACTCATGTAACCAATAAAGTCCAGCGTCTTCAACAAGACTGGATGTGTGTTCTCAAATAATGTTAAAGCTCCGTTTTCAGGCAGGCTGTTGTTACACGGCAGTGAGATAGCCACGAGCAGCTTAAAGGATCACATGCTCTTTATAACTCAGGATCCAAGAGGAAAAAAAGATCTTTCCCCTTAGCTCCAGAAAATGTCACAGGGGATACTTTATCTTGGTCTGTCTTTGGTCAGGAACATCCCTGAATCAACTGTGGCTAACAGGTGGAGAGTCAGATAGGCCAAGCCTGGGTCAAATGACCAAACTGAGGTCTGTGGCAAGGAAAACAGTCAGATCTACCAAACCATATGGATGGAGCAGGATTGCTATGGAGTGGAGCCTGGTTCTCCAAAGAAAGGAATACTAGACAAACAATTGGCCATGTCCTCTAATTTAGGGGTGTCACATTGTACAACTGCAGCAGGCACTCTCTTCGTCATGTTCTAGATGAATGGTGCCTACTGGAGTTGGGCACCATATAGGATCTCTCTCCCTTATAGGTCTGTAGTGATGATTCAATGGTGTAATATAGATAAAATGACCAGCAATTAGTAGATACGCCAAAATATCTTCTTCTCTTTTTATTCTTTTGCATCTGTCTTTCCCCACTTAAACTGAGAAAAGGCATATTATTCAATGATGATTAAGGTCTGGATTAGAGCACTCCAGATTTACTAGCACTTGCTCTGAAGTGACAGAGAAAGAAATGATAGTTTCCTTCAATATTTTTACCACAAGAGCATTCCCTAGTCAATGTAAAGGGTCATGACTCTAATAAAATTAAATAATTTAGAGATAGTCCTTTATTTCATTACTAGTGCCTCCAGAAATGCTATATTAACCCAAAGTTGCTTAATAAATATCTTATAATTCAAATATCATGGTAGGTAGAACTCTAGTCTCCATTCACCTTTACTTCACCCTATTTGTCAGTTTGACATTCAATAGATTAATATTTATAAAAGTTTAACAGTTTAACATTAAAATTGCCCTTTTTCTGCTAATGCAGAAACCTTCAAATAAATAACATAAAGAAACAAGTAACATTGAGAAATTTTTCTCTCTCACATAAACAATTCTATAGTAGGCAGTTCAGGGGCTAGTATGGTAGTTCCGTGATGTTATTAGATACCCAATTTCCTTATGGCTTTCTGTTCCCACATCTATAAAGCATGGTCCCATCTTCATGTTCTCAAGAAGGCTGCCAGAGCTCCAGCCATCATATCCACAATTCAGGCAGGCTGGAGGGAAAGGAGAAGAGCAAAAATGTTCATGCCAGATGATTTAGTCTTCTTCAAAGAGTTTTCTTAGACATCTAATATTATATCTTCTTTTGGCTAGATCTGTGTCATGTAACCACCTTTAGGCAAAAGGAAAGCTGGGAAATTTAGTTTTTATTGTTTTAAGCTGGGCATATTTCTGCCTCATAAAAATTAGGGTTTCGTTAATAAGAAAAAAGAGGACAGTGGATATTGTGTTGGTAACTAGTGGGCTCTGTCACAAACAGATTAGCGTTATCTCTAAGAGTTTGTTTGAATAAAAGGTTTCAATCCTTAAAGAAAAAAAAAATCTAAAAACCACTGCTATAATCAAACTTTAAGAAGAGAACAGACGTGTATTTAATTTAATGGTATGATGCTCAAAGAAGGCAGGGTGGTTGTGACATTCACCCTGAGGTTTAAAAGCATTAAACCCAACTCTATTCATTACGGACATTTTGAATAATAAGTGATACTGATGGACATTCTTCACCACTTCCCTAAGAGGCCTTTGAAAGCTGAGTTTGTAGCCCTGCACGTGTGTTCTCATTTGGCATTTCCTTTTCATGGTGTCCCTGCACCCATTTGGATCAAGAGGGCGGTTGAAAATGCAGCCAAATAGAAAATGGGTGATGTGTGCAATTCCACTTCTTGGAACTGCCATTGAAGCCCAGGCTGCACTCTGGGGACTCCTTGACTGGGCGCATGCTCTGGCCCCTCCATGACCACAGGGTAGTGATTCTGTCAAGAAAGCAAATGGCTCGTTAATGCAGTGGGGAGCTGGCGTGAGCATTTGGAAAACACCCACACGTTTAAATGGACCCGAATGGCTTTTCTGCTCAAGCTGCCAAGCAAGTTTGCCTGTAACATCAGCTTGCTTAGAAGAGGGAAGGGAATCATTTTTACAAGTACGTACTCAGATTGAAAAAATTATGCTATGCTTTGATTTTAGCAGTTTCTCAAGAGAAGAGTTTATTGCGTGATTCCCTTTCTTCTCTGCCTCTTGGAATGCTACATGTTCTTCAAGAGCCAGCTCTAGTCGCATCATCCTCAAGCAGTTTATCAAATTGCTAAAGCCCTCAGCAGTCTCTTCTAAAACGTGGTTCCATTCATTGATGGCACAGACCATCTCTTTGGCATTCATCACACATTGCTTTGTTATGTTAGTCTTTTTCTGTTTGTGTCTTCCATTTCCCTAACTGAATTTAAGGCCTCTAAGGTCTAGGGGACCATATAATTTCTTATCCACCTTGGGACACTTTTGAGAGTGAAAAGAGATGTTATTAATACTTACATCAGGACACCTGGCATAAACCAGAACTGTTTAAACAAATTATGATGTGTGGCCACTCTATTAAGGTCAAAGGCCATTATTTACTGCTTCTCTTCCTTATCACCCACAGGGCCTAGTGAAATTCACATACAAATGAACATTCAAGTCTTAAAAATAAATACCTTAGCAAGGCAGCGAACAATTTCCTCTACAACAGCTGTGAAATAAGTGAAAGATGGGGACAGGTCCTTACCGGTGGGAGATTTAATAGTTCAATATAGGAAGTAGCCACAAAGTAGAAGGCTTTAAATAATCAGATAAAGACTGTTCACAGTAGAAACCAGCCTGGAATTTATATTCTTACCACCAAAAGCCATGAGGTTCAAATAGGCACTCTCTCTACAGGAATTGAGAAAGAAAGCATTTTTAATGAGCTTTTTTGTAGAGTGTGCTCTTGTTTCTGAAGCATCACACCTGCTAATCATCACACCAACATCTGTATCAGTCTGAGCAGGAGGAAATCGGAACAGAATTAGATAGAAATATAAACTCACAGCCAAGACACTATGAATTCTCTGCAGTTAGTGCCCTTTGCTGATAGAAAGTTTCAAATTGTCCAGCATGGCTCAGCAGAGGACTAGAACAAAATAGGATCCAGATAATGAAGAACAGGATGAAGAAGATCTTATCTAGGATGGATTGGGAACACAGTGTTCTGTAAGGGTCAAGCATGGGTGATGAGCCAGGCCGCCCAAGTTGGTATCCACATTTCCCATTTATACTAAGCATGTCACTTAGCCACAGATTCCTCACTCAATGAAATAGGGATAATTCATCCTATCACATAGGGTTGCCATGAGGAGCAAAAGAGTTAATACATGTCATGTGCCCAGAATAGTTCTAAGCCTATAGTAAGCACTCAGTAAACATTAGTCACTGTAATTGTCATCATCGTCATTATTATATGGAAACTGGAGAAAATATTCTTTAACAAAATTCTGTAGCTATATCTCTATATTATTTGTAAAAGACAGAAGTTGATAGATGATAAACATCTGTTTCGGACCGAATTTTTGTGCCCCCCCCCCCCCAATTCTTAACTCTTAACCTCTCATGTGATGATATTTGGAGGTGGGGTCTTTAGGAGGTCATTAGGGTTAGATTAGCTCATGAGAGTGGGGCCCTGATAATAGGATCAGTGGCCTTCTAAGAAGAGGAAGGGACACCACATCTGTGTGTGTGTGTGTGTGTGTGCATGCACAAGGAAAGACTATGTGAGGATTCAGTCATCTGTAAGCCAGGACGAGACCTCTCACCAGGGACTGAATCAACTGGCACCTTGATCTTGGATTTCTCAGCCTTCAGAACTGTAAGAAATAAATTTCTGTTTAATGTACCCAGTCCATGGCATTTTGTTATGGTAGCCCAAGCTGACTAAGACAACATCTATATAGTAGAGATAGATAGATAGATAGATAGATAGATAGATAGATAGATAGATAGATAGATAAGTAGATGATAGACAGATAGATGAATGATTATACTAAATAATTTGAAATAGAGCTATTTAGGTTGCCTTTGGCTGTTGGGTACAGAAACCCTAACACAAGAGGACTCAATGAGTCCATCTATGATCTCACCTAATGGAAGTGTGAGGCAGCACGGCTCCAGGATCTATGGTGTGTCAGGGTCCCAGCTCCCATAACTGTGATTCCCCTCACTCTGCTCCTTTCCAAGTATTGGCTGCATCCTCTGACTCATATGTGTCACCATTCTTGGTATGACATAAAGATATTACGTCATCCAGAGGAAAAGTTGGGACCTTCTCTTCCTGTGTCTCTTTCTTAGAAAGAACTTTTCCAGAAGTCACCAAGCTGACATCCTCTGATATCTCATTGGCCGGAATTGGTCTATTTCTAAACCAGACACCAACAAAGAAGGGGAAGAGGTAATTATTTTAGACGCAGCACCTCCTGGAGCTGGTAAGGGGTTACCTTTTCCTGAGTCCTGAAGTCAAAGAATCTCTTCAAATACTGTTAAAAAGAGTTTTATTTTTAATCAAGATACTCTCTCCAGAGTGGTGGGCCAAGTTACAATCCTCAGTAGAGAATGACATCTGAACCCCAGGTTCTCTACGCTAGTATATGTTTCGATGTACCCCAACATTTTTGATAACTCTCATCATTGCTGTTGAAAATAACATAAAGTGATATTTTACTCCTTATTAACACCAACTAAATACATATTTCTATCTAAACTCTCAAAGTGTTTGCTTTACTTCATTTTAAAACAACACTTGGAACATTCTGCTTTATTTTATAGGCATAGGCATACTCTTCTTATATCCTTTCTCCAGGCCTCCATCAGATTATCATCTCCTTGAGGACAGAGTCCGAGTTTTTCTTGATTTTTTATCCCCTCTAACTAGGTTGACCATGTAATTTTTGAGAGTGAAGGGGTCACAGTGGTTCTAAGCAGACAGAACACCAGGGCAACTGCGTAAATTGGGACTGTTCTGGGCAAAACAGGATGTCTGCCCCTCCCCTCCCACTTACCACCTACAGCATCCTACACATTTTAAGGCCTATGTAATATTAGTTGACATGAACTTGTCACTTCCTACTGAAAGTATTTTGAGGTTAACTTAAAGCCCCAATTCCATTGCTTTGTCTACAACAACTGGTTGTCCTCAGTGACCTATTGTAAAATAAATTCCTGGTCAAGGCCAGAACTAAAGGCATTTCTTACTTCTAGCCTTAACAAAAAAAAACCCAAGGCTACCAATAAATGCCGTACTGTTTCACTGATTCTGAAGTTTCAAATAGTCCCCTAGTGATGTCTGAAACACATGAGGTTCCTTTTAGAAAACCCTAGACTGAGAATTCTGACTTACACACGTGATACATTAGAGAAAACTAAGCAACATTGGCATTAGGGGATCAACAATCTGATTGAAAACATGGTTCTGGGAAAGATTTATCCCAGCACGTGCTGGATTTCAGAAATATGATGTGCGAAAAGACCAGGATTTGGAGGCAGAACACTTATGCTTGAATCCTACTTCTGTCACTTCTCTTCATATAACATCCCATCTGAAAATCAGGGACAATAATAGTACCTCTATCTGCAGAGCCTTTGGGATAATTCAATGAGATAATAATGTGTGTGGAAGTGTTATAAACTCTCAAACTCTGTAAGGATGCACATTCTCCTTTTCATTGCCTGTTTGAATCAACTCTTTCAATTCTATCTCTCTCAAGTAGCCTAAGGCTGGGTCACCAGAACACAAACGCACAGTTACAAGGTTTAAAAAAAATCAGCAAAACAACTGGTTGTTACATGATCCTTGACAACAGTTGGACGGACTTTTTCCCGGAATTAAATGAAGTGTTTTGGCAGCCTGTAAATGTAGCCTAAAGTACACCAAAGGAAGAGAATTATTTTCCTTAGGGAGAGTGTAATTTTAACAGAAGTTCAGCTTAGACATTTTAAGATCTGTACTTTGAATGTTTCTGTTAAGTGCAAAATGAATATAATTAGTTATGAGATATCTTGCCCTTGGCTACGGTATGCATTAAGCTGCCGCATAGTATCATTCACAATCTATTCATACTCTGTGGTGTATTTCAGGACTTCCTGTGCTGTAGTCTCTTAAAGCAAATACTGTATATAGTTTCAGAACCTAACAGTTGTTCCTTCAGATGGGTTAGGACTGGGTGCCACACATCTGTGGCCTTCAAATAGTCTAGCCAGACATATAAATTCCTTATGAACAGGATCCACATCTTCTCATGTATGGGTCCCTAACATGTAAACGAAGCCCGGCACAAAGAAGTAAATGTGTGTAGAATAAATAACAGAAGAGACAAGATCTTTGATGAAATACTCCAGTGATGTAGTACACAGAAAATGATCATTGAACCTTCCTCGAACTTCCATTTTCCCCCCATTTATCCTCCAGCAGTGATCACTATGATGTAGCTATGATTAATGAATGGCTATGGTGCAGTTGTAAATGGACATGCCCTTCTTGGTACCTCCTAACTTTCTGACCATTGTCCCAGTGTATAAAGCATGGAGTTCTGAAGGGTCACCACAGTAAGGGTGAGCATGTGGCCCAGACCCTGTGTCAACAGGGAGCTGTTTCTTAATAATTCATCTTATCAAGTATGTTCATATATTGGAAACCAAAAAAAAGTTAGGCTTCCTTTTCTGTGGTTTTCCTGACTTCTTCTGTAACCTACAAGTGCTAACTTAAAGAAAAGTGAAGAGCACAATACATAGAATTTCTTCTGTTTGTGAAGCCTAACACAGGAAGTGATGCTATGTCTGTTTCTAGAATATGAGACTTTCAAGCCCAAAGACAAGATATGTAGCTTGATAATTATTTAGAAACAGCCTATAATACACTTAGTCTGGGAGCTACCTGAAAAGAGAGATAGACTTACCTGTTTCTGTCTAACACCCATTTACATTCCTCTGAAGCACATCTTGAAGACAATGAGTGCTCAATAAATGTTGAACAGTTATCTAGTTTTAAAAGGTTAAGAAAAAATGACATTTTTTAAACTTGTAACTTCTTAACCAGTTAGATAGCAGGTTTAAAAAAAAAGAGAGTTTCAGCTAATTAGACTTCTTTACCGAGTAAAAACCATATGCCAAGTACTACACCCATGGAGGGGGCATAAGAAGTATTAGAAAGGTACAGCTCCTGCCCCCAAGAAACCACAGCTATGTGGCTATCTGAAAAGTCACACAAAAGAACATGTCAGTTGACACCATTTATGCAAATATATTGTACTCATTTTGCTGGACATTATAAAACCATGCTTTGCCATAATTGGAAGAACCTACTTGATATTATAGATCTAAAATGAACCTGTTTGATATAATTTATATGTGACAACAATTGACCTCCAAATTGACTTCTCAAATTATCTACACCTAAATAATCCCAGAAAAATCATCCAATTTCAATTGTTTCAATCAATAGGTTGGTAGGTGACTGAGCTGTTTTCCAGTTTATGGAGCTGGTTTGTGAATGTAGCCTATAAAAGCCCAACTACATCTTCTCTCATAGTCCAAAATGCTTATATAGGTGTATGTGTGTGTATATGTATACACACATACATATGTGAATATATACATGTATGTAATTTATACACATATGTGCACATATATATCTGAAACTTACACTGTTTTTGTTCTCTCATTGTTAAACTGAGCACAGATCTGTTGGTGAAGCTTTTCACCCAGATTACAATAGCCAGCTGCCTTTGAAAGAGTGTTACTGAATCTTTGCCATGCAGACAAGAAAAGGAATATTTGAAAGTGTAATGACCCTGCGAATGCTCAGATATTCATTGCACATCATGATGATTACATCTGAGAGTCTGTTCCTGCTTTATTCTATTTTTTTCTTAAGAAATAGTCTTATCTTTAGGAACACAAGGAAGCAAAATGACTAGTTTCTAACAGACAGTATTAAAAACTGTGGTGAGATCAATGCAGAAACGCAAAATTGCAAACTGAGAAGAGGAATCAAATAAGGGCTGAAAAGCATAAGATTTGAGAATAAATTATGCACAGGACAAACTAGTAATCATTTTGAGAAGGAGAGGAGAGGTGGATTTAAATGGTCAAAATGATATAAAGTAACTGTTCGGTAGAGCTGTCTGGTGTAGTGTTCAACAGCATGGACTCTGCCCGCAGGACTGAGTTTGAATCCTGAATCTCCCACTTACAAGTTGTGTGACTTTAAACCAGATCTTAAACTGTCTAAATCTCTTTCCCCCTCACTTTGCAAATAGGGAGAGGTGTATGTACTTGGTGAAAATGATGGTCCATGATGATATGTAACATTTACTGAGCACTTACTATTTGTCAGGCACTGTAGTAAGCATCTTACATGAATAAGTTCATTAACTCTCATATTAATCTAATGAGGCAAGGACTATCATTTATTATTCTTGCTTAACATGTGAGAAAACTGAGGCTAGACTAGATTAGGTGACTTGCCCAAAAGGATAAAGCTGAGATTTGAACCTGGCAGAATGATTCTAAAGCTTGTGGTTTAAGAACTATGCTATCATATTGCCATATAAAGTATGTATCATGGTTTGGCACAGAGTAAGTAAGGCTTCAATATGTAATAAAGAGTCAACCAAAAGAGAAGCATTAAAAATTAACTGAGGAGGAAAACTAAATCACAAACCAGGAGGAAACTGACTTGGCTCTTTCTTCCAAATATATCATGTGATATGATGTATGGAGTTGTGACATGATGCCAAAATGGCTGATAGAGCCCAATTCAGAATCAACTGATGAGCTTACTCCCATTCCAAATGAGCCTAAGTTCTTCACCATAATCTCAGGCTCAATTAGCTGATATGCCCTGTCCAAAGCACATGCATCCCCACTTCCTTCCATTTCATATGTTTCCTTTCCTTCTATATATCCTATTTCATATTTCAAAGGTAGAGATTTGAGCCTAAGAAAGATATTACAGGCTTGGGCGTTAACCTGTATCTTCGTAGCTGGTTTGTAGTTGCTCTGATCTCGTCAGTAGGCTGTGAATGCGAACACTTAGAGTTGACCTTGAATCTAGTGCAAAGAGTAGATTCTGTTAGCGCATCTGACAACCTGGAAATGTTCAAGGGAAGGTAGGAGAGCGGAGGGATGGGCAGGGGGTGCTGGATGCTTTGCTCAACCACCATAGCCCCCTTTGCCAAGACAAAAGATGGCTGTCGCTTGAGGTTTTTGCCCATTTGTGTCTCTTGGAAATATTCCTATTATATGAATCAAAGAATAGACCACTCCGCCTCCTTGTCATCCTTCTCCCCTCCCCTGACACAAGCACAAGTGTGCACACTCCACACAATAGCCCTTGTTGGCTGCAGGGCCCATAGGAAACCTGTTACCCCAAATAACTGTCACATTCTCGTGTGCTCAGTCACAGGGGAGAATTTCAGTTTCTCTCTTCTCTATCATTGGAGATGAGGTTGAGGTCACAGGACAGAAAGGATCCTGTCTTGTCTCCCAACAAGAGGGGTCTGTGCAGCTGCTGTGCCCACAGCAGACAGAAGGCATGCGGCAGCTGAGGCTCTTTAGAAGGCTCTTTCCACCCACTTCCTGTGTCTGGCTTTGATTTCTTAGAGGGCAGATGCACTTACTCCAGAGTCCTTCCCTGATGCAGCTGGGAGGAAAAAAAAAAAAAGAAAATGTCTGAAGTAACCCTTTCCTTTCTGAAGCTCCTTCACATTGTCTCAGATCCTCTCTTCTGAGTTATTTGTTACCAATTCTATGCGTCCTTCCATTCAGAGCAGCATGTGGCTGAGTTTTGTTGAGTGCTAAATAACCACTGATCTTAATTATAAAGAGCCTCAGCTGAGAGGAATGGTTTTGCTAGAAAGCCAAACCCAGGAAGCGAGATGGGTAGGTAGTAAAATGGAACCCAAACCAATTTCCCAGGAGAGAACAGCACAAGATATAACCAAGATTCATTTCACCCTCCAAGTTGCAGCTCTCTGTGAACCAACCCCTGTCTAATGTTCCAGTTCATTCTTTCTTGACTTTTCCCTTCAAACTTTATGCTTCAGCAACAGTGTTGACTTTACCTCCAATGCACGGAGTTGTTTCCGAGCCTTTGTGGAATCTTTCCTCTGCATGAAATGTCTTCTCACTATGACTTCCTGGAACTGTCTTATTTGACTTTTAAAACCTGGCACAGACATCGCTTCATCTATCCCCAGTGATTCTGGTTTAACTGGTCTGTGTTGTGGCCCGAGAATTGGGAGTTTTAAGTGCTCCCCAGGTGATACTAATATGCACCAGAGTTTGAGAATCACTTCTCTAGGCCAGTGGTTTTCAAACTTGAGCAAGCATGAGAATCAGCTGGAGGGTTTGTTAGAGCACAGATTGCAGGGTTCACCCCTGAGTTTAGAATTCAGTAGTTCTGGGGCCTGAGAATTTGCATCTCTCATAAGTTCCCAGATGATGCTGATTCTCCTGGTTCTTGGACTATATTTTGAGAAGCAACGTTCTACTCAAGCTCTCTGACTTGCACACTTGTAAGTGTATTGCACTTACATTACGTAAATGGCACTTACGTTGCAGTTATCACACGACATTGTTATCAACATATTCACTTGTCTATTATTTCTGTCATTAGAAGGAAAGGACAATAGCTGTTTTATATCACTGCCTAGCATGGCACATGGTATACAGTAGATGCTCAATAAATAGTTATAGCATGAATAAATATCCAACGTCTTGTTATCACAGAGAAAGAAAGTCGTGTGCCAAATTTATGCCAACCTTTTTGGAGTATTGGATCTAACAAATACCCCATGCATCTGAATTTAAATCTAGAAGGCAGTTTTCTTAGCTTCTGTGAATTACATCTTGGACTTTGGTGATAGGATTGGGTTGACAAAGTACTCCTCAATACACTGGGATAAAAAGCATTATGCAAAAGCAGATTATATTACATTATATCAACAACACCTCTTTTAAAACTTGACGTTTAATGAGTATCTCTATCAATAAAGGCCTTTTAAGAGCTCTCCAGAAAATGTTTCGAAAAATGAGAACATTTAAAATACAGGCAAAGAATGAGCCCCATTCATACAGCTTCTTCACATTATTTCTCTAGTATCATGGATCTCAAACAGGCTCACTCACCCTACTCCAGTGAAGTTGGCACATGTTAGCCATATTGATTGTGTGATTACAAATATAGACTATGGCAGTGTGGAACCCATTTGCCCTTTTGGCTTGTACGTAGATAGACTTAATACACACTCAACTACAAAGCAATGGAACCAGACGGTAAAATGTTATTCCCAAGGAGATTAGACTCCAATATAGAACAATGATTTCATTGTTTCATATAAGCTCATAAAGTAAATCCAAAGAAATGTTTAAAAAACATTTCCTAATCCTTGTTAATTTCTTAAATACCTGCTCTCAGGAAGAATAAATTGGCTCTCTATTCATTGATCTGCAGAACATAAAAAACACAAAGTGTGTTGGCATAGCCCTTTCTGTACTCAAAACCCAGAGCTGGTGATGTGGTATTTTTCATTTGTGTGCACGCATATATCCGTGTACATACATACGTGTGTGTGCGTGTGTGTTTGTGTGTGGCTTATTGCACATTTCAGCTGCCTTCTACCTTGATGATCATCTGATTGTTCTGGAAAGGCAGTGCTATCCTTGGTGGTGCAGAAGGTAATGCTATTTGACATTTGAATAGCATCCAGGTAATATTTTTCAATGAATTGGTGAGGGACCCAGGATGGGAAATTTGTCCCCCTGAGTTTCTGGTCAATATCTCCTAATTGGAGCTCTGTGTCCCTGGTCACCTCCTCATCATTACCTATGATTCTAAGAATGTCAAAATAGCTGATATTGACTTTTTGAATTAAGAATATTAGGATTGAATTCCACTTCAACATTAGCAGGTAGCCAACTGAACACAATCAAATTAAGAATGGAAGATTCTATAGGCTGTGCCTGCCTGCCTTTCTTTTTTTTTTTTTTTGTCAGAGATCAGCCCTGGGCTAACATCTGCCAATCCTCCTCTTTTTTTGCTGAGGAAGACTGGCCCTGGGCTAACATCCGTGCCCATCTTCCTCCACTTTATATGGGACGCCGCCACAGCATGGCTTGACAAGTAGTGCGTCGCTGCGCGCCCGGGATCCAAACCGTTGAACCCCGGGCCGCCGCAGCGGAGTGCGCGCACTTAACCGCTTGCGCCACCGGGCCGGCCCTGTGCCTGCCTTTCTTTAAAAAATAAAATTTAAAAAAAGGACAAATTTGCCTAAAATTTACGGGCAATGCATTCAGAATTCAGAGTGACTATGTTTAGAATGTAACGTCAGTGGTGTGAGCAGGCAGTAACAGATTCAGTGGTTGCTCTCTGTTGGTATCTGTTCTATGTCTTTGGTTGGTTGGTTGGTTAGTGGGTTTTCATATTGGCATCACTGCCTTCATTTTTCCTGTTTCTGTCTCATCAATCTTGGATGAGAGGACTATGTACCACCAGCAGGCCTGCTCTCAATCTTGCTCCCCTGTCAGGAGTACAAATGGAGGCCTACATACCTTATGTCTAAATATTTAGAAGTTATAACTCGAGCATACAGATTGCTTAATAAAATACATTTCTATCCCCTACCTTAAAATGTACATCTTCCTAATGACAAAAATTTTAAAAATATGTAAAGCTATTGTTTTTATACAATTGAAAGTCTATAAAATATTAAGGATGACTGAATTTAATTAATATTGCATGTGTCTGGATATTCATTTGACGGGCTGCCAAAATCGAGGTGAGAAATTAAGTAAAACCACGCTTAATTCAAAATTCATTACATATTTATTTCACAAAATTTATTTTTGCCTTCATTTCTGCAAAATTACTAATTATATTATTCTTATCAAGATTTTCACATTTTGATTCTATTGATAATAACAATCTAAGGTTTTAAAAATGAAAATGGGGTCCGGCCCCATGGCTTAGCGGTTAAGTGTGTGCACTCCGCTACTGGCGGCCTGGGTTCGGATCCTGAGCGTGCACCAACCCACCACTTGTCCGGCCATGCTGAGGCACATCCCACATACAGCAACTAGCAGGATGTGCAACTATGACATACAACTATCTATCGGGGCTTTGGGGAGAAAAAGAGAAAAAAAGGAAGAGGATTGGAAATAGATGTTAGCTCAGAGCTGGTCTTCCTCAGCAAAAAGAGGAGGATTGGCATGGATGTTAGCTCAGTGCTGATCTTCCTCACACACAAAAAAAAAAGAAAATGTAATTATGTCCAAAGTACACAAAATTTGAATATATTTTAATCAAAAATATAAAATAAAGCAAACCTAAAATAGAAAAAGTTATTTTTCATGTGCTTTCAAAAGTTATTTTCCTTCTCAAACATTCGAGTTATTTATTAAAATTAGAAGAAAAATACAAATTATAATTAAAAAGTATCAAAAATATAAATCAAAATTATTAAATAAAGCTTATATTTTATTTTCTAAAAAGGTAATTAAATATTATTAAATGCTTTTATAAAACTTAAACTATTCACAATTCTGCATTTAGTTGCCAATGTAAAGAACTGATATCTTGCTTCACACATGCTTCATACAGGAAGAATTTGACAAGTTAAATAATTTGTTTTTATTTTCTTTATCTAAATGCTGCTGCCATTTAAACGGTCCCTTCCTTCCCGAGCAGTTTTTGCCTCCTGCGTCGCAGGCGCACAACCCACAAACCTTCATGGCAAGTGGGTGCAGTTGTCTTTTCTTCTGAAGACATAAGTCAACTGATTCGGGAAAGTACTTCCCTGGGGCCTGACTGGTGTTAGCCATGGGAGTAGACGTCTTCAGGTTTCAGTCATGCTGTGCTGGCCCTGAGTGCAGGATTCCAAGTCATAGAGGCCCCCATCAATTCTCTCATAAATGTAGTTTTTCTGTGTTTTTGACACACAGGGCACACAAAGGCTCAGAATTCATGGGGTTTTTTACTCTCATAGACCTCTGCTTGGTTCAGGTCTTCAGAGATTCTCACCAAGATTAATGTAGCAGACTGCTTACAGATCACCTTTCTTCTAGACTCGAATTTTTCCTTGTGGCTCATGAACATACTTCACCAACAGAGATGAGCTAAGAATCCTGATTGATCGCTTCTTCCTTATTTCAAACCTGAATTCTGAGGTCATTTGTGAATAGATGAGATAAAGCAAATAAATAGAAACATACTCAAATGTATGTGTAGCTAATGAGCCACTCATATCCCTTCACTCAAAATTTGTCATGCAAAAATGGGAACCACCTAATGTGGCAGAAACAGTAGTGGCCTGATTCCGACTACTGACAGGTGAGCAGTATTCAAGACAGAAATATTGCTTCATGATTAGTACTTATCATCATTGCCTAGCTAGGCTCAGCAGCAAAGCATAAAATAATAGCCAATATTAATTGAACATTCATTATGTGCCAAGTACTTTGCCAAGAGCTTTGTATGTAATATCTCATGTGATTCTCCCCGTTGTCTTGGAGCTAGGTAATACTATGAAGCTCCCTTTAAAGATGGAGGGACTGAGGCTTCAGAGGAGTTAAGTGGCTTGCCTAAGATCACACAGTGTGGAAGTAATTGACAATGGGATTTTAAACTCAGGCTGTGCAACTCCAAAGCCTGTATACTGAAACGCTATTTCACTCTGCTTGCCTGTGTCTTGCTGGCACAGGGCAGAAGGATGGGAGGGTCTGGGTCTAGGTAAGGCCAAGACAGGGAAAACTGAATCAACTGCCAAATTGTACCCCAAGGGAACAACCACCAATCCAGTATGACATGTCCAAAGGGCCACAATAACCTTGTGTTTGTTTGGGCTGGTGTCTCTTCCAAGGAGTCATGGAAGGGGACTCGAGTGGAAGTCCAGAAATCATGGAAAGAAGTAGGCAAGTGGACACTGCAGCAGAGTGTAGAATCTGGGGCGATACTCTCAAGGGACTCATTGGGCTGAAAGGCCAGGACTCCAGTATGAAGGGAATTCAGAAACAGAAATAACATTATTGGGCACCTACTATGTGCTAGGACCTTCACACCCCTTTACTCCTGTAATTATCGAAACAAACCTACTGTACAAGTATTATTCCTCCCAATTCCCAAATGAGAAAAGAGGTTATGTAATTTGTCCAAGACTAAATGTCTAATAAGAGATGGAAATGGAAGGAAGAATCCAGATTAGCTTGACTCCAGATTTTGGGCTCTTTCTATTAAATATATCACATTGTCTTTTACACAACCCCCTGGACCCAACTAAAGGACTAAGTGGGAAAACAAAAGCACAAAGTCCCATTCTCATACTCAGCCCCTTACTCCTGTTGAATGATGCCTGGAAAATGCCCCGCAGGTTATGGGGAAAGGCCTTGACTCAGGGCATATATGGGTATGTCAGGACTGGCAGCCAGGACCAATTAATTCTGGAGTCCACCCATGGGTGGGGCTCACAGCTCTGTACTTGCAGCCTGGGTCAAGATTGACTCACAAATTGGGCTGAGTTTGAGTCCCAGGACAAGGACCTCAGTGATGGGGCAGATAGGGACAATCCACACTGAATACTGTCCTGTTGACAGGAACCGTCCCAGGACACTTAGCCTACTTGTGCTTCCAGGAGTGAGATTATTATAGCTCTTTCTTCCAACCGGAAAAACTCTTAAAGCCATTGAAGCTGTGGCCCATACCTGTCCATGATCAGACCCATACCTAACAGAAGTGGTTAGACTCAGAAAGCCCTTGGAGAAGATAAGGGCATTGCATTACCAAAACTGCAAGTGTAATAAAAATTCATTTACTGCAGATAAAAACTCCTTTTTAGGGAAAAAAAAAAAAATGAGGGGTCATGATGGATTTTTAGTTAAAGAATGACCAGGAGGAGTAATGAAAAAGATGCTTAGGGAATATTATGAGCACAATGCTTTGGATACATACACGGAAAAAGTGCAAGACCTGGAATGTGTAAGCAAAAATCCATGAAATGTTGGATCCAGCTCCCGAATTGCCCACAGTAGTCTGAGATAGTCTCCTTTTGAACTGGATTTCTTCTTTGTCTACAGAGGTAATCTGTCCCTCTGTGCTCTTTTTAATTTCAACCTCAGTTATCACCATCATAGCCCAAGTCATGGATACTCCCTGACTTCGGCCTGCTCAGTCATGAGCTCCAAAAGGGAATAAAATGTGTGCGTGAGGAGGAGGAGTCCTTTTTTTACTTTTGTGAAGAATATTGGCCCTGAGCTAACTTCTGCTGACAATCCGCCCCTTTTTGATTGAGAAAGGTTGTCCCCAAGCTAACAGCCATGCCAATCTTCCTCTATTTTGTATGTGGGACGCCTCCATAGCATGGCTTGATGAGCGGTGTGTAGGTCTGCGTCCGGGATTCGAACCTCCAAACCCTGGGCCGCTGAAGCAGAGTGCGTGAACTTAACCACTACACCACTGGGCCAGCCCCGAGGAGTCCTTCTGTTTTACTGGAGATTGATTAATTTGGTGTTTAATAGAAAGAATATGAGGCTTTTTACATCTTGGGCTAGAGGACATGGAATTCAAATCTCAGTCACATGCCATTTAATTTCAACCAAAACTTATAGAGTATCCACTATGTACAAGGCACTTCAGAAAGTATAAAAACAGATAAGACACAGTCCTTGTGCCCAGGAAGCTCAAAATATAGTGTCAGAGACAGAGGTAAACAACTAGTAATCAAGTCCAACAGAATAAAAGAAGAGTTAGGACACAGGTACAAAGGATGCACTGTGAGAGCAGAGAAAGGAATCATTGCTGAGAGGAGGGAGTGTTGTCAGTCTTGAAAGGAGAGGAAGGTCATTTCAGGATGAAAGAGGAATGAGCCAGCAAAGGAGTTCAAGAAATTTCAGTCAGAGAAGAGGATAACTGAGAGAGAGTGGTGTCATGACAGCCAATAAATGTGCTCAAATATCCCTTGACCCCAACGCATAGTCTTTGACCTTACTTCCTTCAGTCATTTGTCTAATTCCCCCCTGCCCTGCATGGCCATTGTCACTGCTTGGTTCTGTTCATGGCAAACTGAGTCCTTAGCCCCTTTAGGTTCATTGAAGGCTGTGTTCCTCCTGTCTTCCCTTCCCCTCTCAGCTAAAACTGATTTCACTGAGACCTCCTGATGCTCAAGATTTACCCAGGAGATGTGACCTCTTTTCCAGTATGCCTGGGATGCCAAATGATAGCCGTGGTATTGGTTGAACTGCTGTGATGTGCCAGGTACTGCTTCAGTGCTTCGTAAGGTATGTATGTGTGGGGCCCAGACTTGAAAGTGCCCTTCAATTATCCCCACCTCCTGTCATTCACACCCTTGTGTACTCCCCTCCTAAACTGCAAGGGCGTTGGTCTGTGTGACTAATGGAACACTGCAGAAGTGAATGTATGCCACTTCTGAGATTAGTTATGAAAGACTGCGGCTCTCTCTTGAGTGTTCTCTCTAGGATCACTCAACCTGGAGGAAATCATGTTGAGAGTAGCCATATGGAAGGACCCAGGAGTTGAAGTCTCCTGCCAACAGCCATGTGAGTGAACTTGGGAGCAAGTTCTTCAGTTCCTATCACTTCCGAGATCGTGGTCCTGGCTGATGGTTTGACTGCATCTTCAGGAGCCAGAACCACTCAGCTAAGCTAGTCTCAGATTCCTGACTCTCAGAAACTGTGTGAGATGATAAATACTTGTTGGTTTAAGCTCTGAGTTTTGTAGTAATTTGTTATGCAGCAATAGACAACTGCTATAGTACATATGTATATATTATTTTACCATTTTGGGGGGTTTAATTCACATATGATAAAATGCACAGATCTGGAATTCAGTTCAATGAGCTTTGACCACTGTGTACAATCATATCCACTACTCAAACAAGATACACATTTCCATCACCTCGAAAAGTTCCTTTGTGCCCTTTTCCAAATAATTCCTACTCATCTTCTACCAGAAGAAACCACTCTCATTTTGTTTCCTATCATCTTGGATTAATTTATCCTATTTTTGAACTTCACGTAAGTGGAATCATACAGTACATACTGTTTTGTGTCTGGCTTATATGTTTTTGACATTATGTTTTGCCATGTTGTTGCATGTATCAGGAATTTACTCCTTTTTATTTTATGGTCGAGTAGAATCCCATTTTATGAACATACCATAATTAGTTTATCCATGCTCTTGTTGATGGACATTTAGGTTCTTTCTAGTTTTTAGCGGTTGTGAATAAGGCTGCTATCCTTATACAAGTCTTTTTGTGGACCCAAGTTCTCATTTCACTTAGGTAAATATCAAGGAATGGAAATGCTTGTTAATAATTTGGATGTACATTTAATTTTATGAGAAACTAACAAAGAGTTTGTTTCATTTTATACCCCCACCAGCAATGTATGAGTGTTCCAATTACTTCACATCCTTTCCAGCGTTTGCTACTGTCAGTCTTCTTTATTTTTGCTGTTAACTGGAAGAGAAATGGTGTCTCATTGTTGGTTTAACTTACATTTTCCTGATGAGTAATGGCATTGAGCATCATTACTGGCCATTCATATATCTTCTTCCGTGAAGTTTCTGTTCAAGTTCATCATTGTTGCCACCTGGAACCTCCAATGACTTAGGTGCTTCCCGAACATCACTGCTTGTCAAAGCAGACTTATGTCAGCTGCCTCTGTGAGCCCTATGTCAGTCTTTCTCCTTAGAGTCATCCCCTTCTACCTGGTCTTGCTCTCCCTCCCTCCCTACCCCCTCTCTCTACCCTCTTTTTTATTTCAGGCTCAACGAATCTTGCCCTGAAAACTTCTGTCCAGTAATAACCTACTAAATATCTACACTAGTCCAAGCACTGGACACTAAATGTGGGGAATAATAAATATTCGGTAAATATTTAACAACTAGTTGTCTGGAAAAAAATAATTTTTACACCAATTTTTATGTTAATTTTCTGCGCTGGAAATACCCACCACAGCCGATTGCAATCTCCCGGTGGGACCTCACTAAAGGTGAGGCTGGAAAGAGATGCACAGTAGCACATGGTTATAGACCCTTTTCCCACCATGACAATTGCCTTTCGCAAGCCCATATGAGCCTGCTCCAACACCACTGGATAAGAGCTTTCAATTAATTTGGGGAGATGATTGACAAATTGGAGAACAGCACAAAATATCATGTGGTTAAGTCCTCTTGTGTATTGCAAAACCATAGGCAATTTAGAAATGAAGAAAATACTAAAGACTAAAAGCAGTTGTTCTCACCCCTGACTGTACATTGGAATAACCTGGAGAGCTTTAAAAAATACTCATGCCTGGGGGTGCTACCCCTTCAAGATTTGGATTTAGACAAAAGTGAGGACTGAACATTGTTTTTCGTTTGTTTGTTTTTTACCTTATCAGCAGATTGGAACTAGATGATTCTAAGATGTAGCCAAGATTAAGAACCACAGGCTTACAGGAAGATGAAGGTTTTGACAAATTTGGATAATTGGGGCAGTGTGGGAAGGTAGCCAAGCAAGAGGAATGTCATAAACAAATGAATGGTGGACTCTTCAGAGAGAGTGAGGAGATTGGCTCATAGCAAGATAAATAAGAGATTCTATCATGAGAACATGGCCCCACCTCCAAGGAATCTAGGTTTCCAAAGAAAGAGGGTCTCAAGGTCTTAGCAGAAGGTCCTTATTCCCCATGGTAGTGGTACTACCCAATCAGCAGCCTTGAGAATTGGGGACCTGGAGCAGAGGACTACCCTGCCTCAGACCCTGGGAAGCCAGGTGGGAGTTCAGGGTCCTGGCTTGTCGGATTTAAGCAGGTTTTATTTTGAAGAAGTCAATGAGCTGTGTCCTGGCTTCTGGCACGTCAGTGCTCCTCAAACTTTCACATCCATGTGAATCACCAGGGGATCTTGGTACAATTCAGATTCTGATTTGGGGTCTGGGATGTGGCCTGAGGACCTGCATTTCTAACTAGCTTCCAGGTTATGTTGATGCTGCTGGTCCTTGGACCACACTTTGAGTAGCAAGGTTGGAGTTTACAAGATGGTATTTACCCTAGGATTGCTGAACAAGCAAATTGCTTTGCTTAACTTGATTTGGGCGCCCATATTGGGCTGGAGATTTGGGCCTATTTTATGGCAGAAAATCTGCCCCTTACTCTGAGTCCATCAACCTTTAATACAAGCTCTTCTCTCCTATTTTCTGACTCTAGCTTGTGGATGACTCCTGCTAAGTTGTGTTGTGACTGACCTTCTATATTGATCTGAGCCCTGCTGGAAATTCTTACCTGGATAACTAGACTTATGTCCAGGGGACAAATAGCCCCCATTTATTGAACTCCTTTTTAAGTGCCACACACTTCATATACATCATCTTTTATCCTAGATTAACTAAAAACACAGATGTTATTATTTCCACTTCTCAGATGAGGCAGATGGGCTCAATGAGTGATATATAGTTGGCCCAAACCACAAAGCTAGTAGCAGGGCCAGGATACAGTCCAGGTCTGTTTATCTCCTAAGCTCCATTCTTTCCACTCTAGTTCACCTGGCTGCTGCCCACTCAGGCCCAGCACAACAAACTATGAGTCTGCTGACCTGGCTCAGAGACCTCAGCCCCACACTGGGCCTCTATTCTGGGGACCTCTAATTTAAGTGTGCACTTCCCAGTGAGAAAGAGCAAATGAGGGTGATTTCAAAGCATGATGCCAAGTGATGCATGTATTTACTGAGTTGAAAAGAATTTGGAGAGTCTTTTCTAAACCACCCTCTCAATTGAATTCCGCAAGTATTTACTGAGCACGTACTGTGTGCTGGGCAGTCCTAGGTATCTGGTGACAGGAAGAAGAAAAGAATGAGAGGAAATAAATACAAATACAATTCTAGTTGGGCATCATGTACTATACACATTATACTAGGAGTGTGAGATATCAGTCAAATGGGAAAAGGGATTAATTCTACTGGGAGGGCAGAAGGATGTTATTCCAGATATTTATTGTCCTTAGGGAGTAAAATATGAGGTGTTATATAATCTCTCCCTTTTCATCAACACTGAATAACAGCCAGTAATTCTAGCAAATGTGTATTGAACACTTGCTATGTGCCAGGCACTGTCAATCATTACGTGCATGACCTCGTCTCATCTCCCCAATGACTGTAGGAGGTAGGTACTATAAGTATCCCCACCTCACAGGTGAGAAATCAGAGCATTGGGGATATTAAAGTCACTTGCCTAAATCCCACAGCTAGTAATTGGCAGGACTAGAATTAAAACTCAAGTCTGTTTGATTGAAGAGTCCAGGTCTTGATCTCCACATTTGAGAAAGTGAAGCTTAATTGGGAGCAGAGCGGAGGAAGGGTACAATGGGAACTACCCACTCAATGAGCAGTGATTACACATTAGGCCATGTGTGGGGGCCAGGACACATCATGTGTCATTTAGAAGCACACGTCAGAAGACAGATTCTGGAGACCAAAGTGGATATATTGGGCAATACTGGGGAGACCATACATCCTGACTTGCTCAAGGCAGTCAGAATATGCCTGTTGTCCTGGGAACAGTATTAACACCTCCTGTTACTCTCAAAAGTATCTTGGCTTGGTCAATGAATTCTGTGGTCACCCCAGGGAATACTATAAGATAACACTGTTGCAGGCTATGCCCATATAGGGAGAAAAAAACCATCCTGATAGTGGAAAGAAAATCAGTGATTAAGTTGTTCAGTCTTTTTCTTTATCTGGCTCCATCTCTCCATTCAATTTCAATTCACTAAATAATGCCTCCTCATGTGTTTTTCATCCCTTTATTTTATCCTCAATGGTTCTGGATGTTGTCTATCTCCAGCCTTGGCGTCATGCAGCCAATTCTAGTTCACCGCAAAGCAGCTCATAGAACAACCCAGAGAATCTCCCGGCTGCTGAGAATTGCCACGATGCTGGCTATTGCTGTTGGGAGTACTAATCCCCCCCTTCAAACCAACCAGCAACCACAGGAGTGAAAAAGGAGTGTAAGGCAAAAGAATTTAAAATCACCAACATTTCAAGGAAACAACCTACGTGTCTATTGATGGATGAATAGATGAAGAAAATGTTTTATATACATATATATATATAAAATAATATAATGTTATATATACAATATATTATATATAATGGAATATTATTCAGCCATAAAAAATTCTTTTATTTGCAACAACATGGATGAACCTAGAGCACATTATGCTAAGTGAAATAAGCTAGACAGAGAAAGACAAATACTGTGTGGTATCACTTGTATTTGGAATCTAAAAAAAAAAACTCATAGAAACAGAATGTAGAATGGTGGTTGCCAGGGGCTGGCAGGTGGGGAAAATAGGGAGATTTTGGTCAAAGGGTACAAACTAAGTTCTGAGGATTTAGTGTACAACATGGTGATTATAGTTAATAATACTGTACTGTACTTGAAATTGCTAAGAGAGTAGATTTTAAGCATTCTCACCAAAAGAAAAAAAAGGTAACTATATAAACTGATGAATATGTTAATTAACTTGATTATGGTAATCATTTCACAATGTATACTTATAGCAAATCATCACTTTGTGCTCTTTAAATATATACAATTTTATTTGTCAATTATACCTCAATAAAGCTAGGAAAAAAGCCAAAATAAAATAAAATTATTGACATTCAAGCATCAAACACTCAAGACCTTTAATGGTAGATTATCTTCAAGAGAATGAGTGCTCCCAACAGTGCAGGATTATGCTGAGAAATGAGGGGATCTTGACTGAAGATACTCTGATGCTTGGGAAGAGAGCAAGACCAGGAGGGCTTGGCTCCTTGTCCCAGTCTGTTGGGTCTCTGGATAACCCATCTCAAGGACTCTTCTCCCCTCTGAAGTGTGGAAGTTGGGCAGAGCCACAAGACAAACAGGCAGGCAAAGCTACAGCAAGCTCCATTACATTTCTTTTCCAGGGGTTTCCAGAGGGTGTAGAAAGTTTCTGTAAGGATTTCTCTTCAAGCTAACAACAGGCAAAAAAGAATTTAGGAGGAGAGCATAAACCGAGTTGAGACCACATACAAAAACAATAGTAATCATATATCTAGCCCTTCACAGTTTTCAAAGTTCTTTTCCATACACGAGCCTGCTTGAAGCTGAGAGGGGGGAGCAAAGGTTTTGAGGTCAATGGACTAGGGTTTGAATCCTGGCTTTTCCACTCACCGTGCTGAACCTCCAAGCTTCAGTTTCCAATGTCTCTATCACAGAGTTTTGTTGTGAACTGAGTGATGCAATACAGTTAAAGTACTCCAAACATGGTATGCACTTAATAGATGGTAGTTCTCGTCACTCGTGAATCTCACCCTTGGAAGACGCTAACAGGTGTTTTTGAAGGACTGGCTCCACTTTGCAGATGAGAGACTCAGAGAGGTCAAGCGGCTTGCCCAAGTTCATGGCTAGAAAGAGAACAGTTTTCTGGCTCCAAATTCTGTTTCCGTGCAACATTTTTCTATGCAAACTTTGGGTTCGGAGTTATATTTCTATGCCGGTCAGACACCTGAATGAGGAAAAATATGCAGAGAGGTCTTTTCTTTGAAATCAGCCTTTGATCTTAACAAAAATTGCCATACTATTTTCAAATGGAATGTCTTTGCAAAATGCTTTTTTCTTAGAAGCCTGTGTTCAAATCTCACACTTCTATGAAATAATTACTTTCTGCCTAAGACTGTCAATTTGTGTCTGAGTTCAGACATTTGGTGAGTAGGTGATGTTTCTGAAGTTATTATCAGTCACTGTGTCTTCCATAGCTGGGTGAAAGGGTCATATCACAGTCATGTGACTTTTCTAAAATGCCCCGTGTCTTATCTTTATCTGACAGCTGCAGAGTACACCAGACAGGAGGGCACTGGCAGAACACTCCTGAATTCCTTTGCCTACTCTGAAAACAGATGAAGCTATGGTTGAAAAAATTTGGCCCAAGTACCTAAGAATCATTACTACATCAACTACCGTAACATGCAGCTGAATTTGGTGATCTTTGTGGTCTCTTTTAGCTCAAAAATACTGTACCATTTTATTCAACTCTTCCTCCACCCCATGTCAGTTTTATTGTTGACCTTTTAAAAGTTTGGTCAGATCTGGGGCATCCTACTTCAGTGCTTTCCCACTGAAAAAATAAAACTGAGGTGAACCAAGCCCCAGTCTGTCCAAAATATGTAGCCCCAAGGTCCCTGCTTTTTGTATAAGATAACAACATTGCTACCCTAGGGACAGGTCTTTGTGTGTAGACAAAGCTTAAAGTCCAAGATTCACTGGCACTATTTTTTAAAGACATAAGCCAACAAAGTCTGCCCACCCAGACGTCTGCCCACCCATCTGTCTCTCCATTTGATCATCTATTTATTCATTTACTCTTTAAATATTTCTTGACCACCTCCAATGTTCCAGGCACAATGCTAGATGTAGGGGCTGCAGTTGAGATTTAGACCTTGCTCACATAGAGGTTATAGTAGGAAAGATGGACAAAAAACAAATAATTTCACAAATAATTATGATTATCATCCTTCAAGGAGAAGGGTGCTAGGAGTGAGCAGATGGGGTTTCCTAAGAGAGACAGTTTAGCAAAGTGGTTGAGAAAATGTTGGGGTCTGGAATCCAACAAAGAGGCTTAAGTCTTGTTTTTCCTCATGCCAGCCCTGTGACAGTTGCTTAAATCACTCTGTGCCTCAGTTTACCGAGTTATACCCCAGTGCTATAGCAACACCTCCCTCTGAGGGTGGTTGTGGGGATTAACGAGATAGCACACACAAAACATTTAGAACAGTGTCTGGAACTAGAGAGTGCTCAGCCTGGGGTTGGGGGACACAACAGGCCTGTGCTGTCTGGGGGACCTCTCTAAGAGAAGGGAAAGCTGAGACATGAAGGATAAATAAGAAAGGGTGAAAAGAGATTAGGAGAAGGGGAAAGAGGGAATGGAAGGAAGGAGTAGGCAAAAGAAATGCAATGAAAAGGTGAAGATCCTGAAATAGAAGGACTGTGGGCATATTACTCCAGAAAAAATAAAGAAGGTGGTGGTGGAGCATGGAAAGCAGGACAGGAGTGGTTGAGATGAGGATGGGGAGGTGGGAGACCAGGTCCTGTGGCACTTTGTAGGCCAGGTAGTTAAGAATTTAGGAATCCATCCCAAGAGCATCCAATCATTTGACCAATCATCCTTTCAACTGGAAATCCCTAAACAGAAACTCAAACATTTCATTTCTTATCTTTAGAGGAACCCACGCTAATTGATAAGGAGTCAGAAGGGAAATCAGCAGTGAAATCTCTTGGGCTTTTCTGTAAATGACATCCTTCACCCATGTCTCTATCTGTATTTTTATTCTCTGTCCCTGGAGGCCATCTTTGCTGTCCTTGAATATCAAAGTACACTGGTAGAATTGCATTTCATTGTCAAATGATTGCATCCAGATAATTATATTATGGCTTTTAGGGACACATGATCAATTTTTATAATACACCAAGAAGAGTTTTGAAGAAACTAACATTTAATCATTGTGCAATTATATTCCTCTATCTTTTGCTTAGGGCTATAAAAATTTGCTGTCTTCATGATTTATCTTATATTTTTCAAGTTTTTCTTCTTTTTCATTAGCTTTAAAATTAATTATTAATAACCTCCAAAAGATATTACAGTTTTTCAACAATGACTTTTTTTTTTAAATATCAGAAACAAACTGATAAAATGGACTAGCCATGGATCTTGGAATCTTTAAGTCCTGGGTTTGAATTCTGGCTCTACTGTGTGACCATAAGCAAGTTATTTAATGCCTCAGTTTCCCAAATTGCAAAAATAATTATAATAATACTTATATTTCCTTGTTGTGAGGACTATATAAGACAATGTTTATAAATACATCTAAGTCTAGTGACTAATAAGAAGGAAAGGAGGAAGGGAGGGGAGGAAAGGAAGAGAGAGAGGAGAGAGAAAGAAAGAGAGAGAGAGAAAGAAAGGAAGGAAGAGAGAGAGAGGGAGAGAGCGAGGGAGAGAGAAAGAAAGAGAGAGAAAGAAAGAGAGAGAGAAAGAAAGGAAGGAATGAAGGAAGGAAGGAAGACAGACAGGAAGAAAGTGCCTGTAGAGAGGAATTAACTACCTGAGTGACAAAATATGCTGGTGGCCCCATGAGTGAAGTGGAATTATTCAGGGGTTTCTCTACATATGTTTAAAAAATTACGTGGTGTTACAACTTTCTTCAAATGTGCTTTGATATTCTTGCGGAGCAGACACTATAAACCTATCAGCCCTTACTCTTTTGAAGGGTTGAAAAAATTCTTCAATTCTTCTGTTGATTGAAAAATAGTAACTTCAAAAAGTGTCCTTTTGAGAGTCATCTAAAACTTTTCTGATGCATTTTTGCGACATTAGCAGCCAAGTTTCTTCTTTACATTTGTTGTCTTCTAGAACTAAAATCAGATTGCAAAGCTGGGTACACAGCACGTGATGTCGAGGGAGGTGATTATGCAGAATACTAAGCGGAAGGGGGAAAACTGAGCCAGTTTAGATGTCATTCATTAGTTCATTCATTCATTCACCAAACATTTATTGAGCATCATCCCCAGTAATACCAGAAAATTCATTTTATTTTTTTTTAATTTTTTTTTTTTTACAAAGTGGTTCAGCCTCTTTGGAAAACAGTTTTATTTATTTATTTTATTTTTTTGTGAGGAAGATCAGCCCTGAGCTAACATCCGTGCTAATCCTCCCCTTTTTGCTGAGGAAGACCGGCTCTGAGCTAACATCTATTGCCAATTCTCCTCCTTTTCGGTTCCCCCAAAGCCCCAGTAGATAGTTGCATGTCATAGTTGCACATCCTTCTAGTTGCTGTATGTGGGACACCGCCTCAGCATGGCCGGAGTCGCGGTACGTTGGTGTGCACCCAGGATCCGAACCTGGGCCGCCAGTAGCGGAGCGTGCGCACTTAACTGCTAAGCCACGGGGCTGGCCCAAAAATTCATTTTAAAAGGGCCACTTTGCTCCTGACCTGAGACTGCCATGTTGATTAGATTAGAAGGTTATGTTAGTAGCCTGGTAATCCAATAAATTATTCTGAAGTGAAGCTTTAAATGCTGTATTTAAACATACAGGGATTGGACATTCAAGAGTAATGTGTTAAGCTGAGTAAGCTTGTTCTTTTGAAATGATGGAATTGACTTCTGAGTTCTAAGTTTGCTGCTTAAAATTCACCAACAGTATTGGTTGAACTCAAGAAAGTTCATTCTAGATAAATGAAAGCCACTGGCTCCTCTGTAGCTGCAGATGCAGGAATGCTAAGATAGGTGTCGCCTGACAATAACAATAACAAGAGACAGGCAGTCACTTCCACAGTGCCTTGAGTTGTCGTCAGGGATCTGACTTGAAGGAATTTCAACAGTCAGTTCTCTCCCAAGCCAGAAGCCGATGGCCTCAAACTCAGCAGGTAGGCGTCTCAAGACCCCCTACATTTCTCCTTTTTGCTTCACTGCTGGAACAATGTGGGGTGAATAAAAGTGTTGTGCCTTATGAGAGGTCCCATAAGATCTTCCACACTCCTCTTGATGATCCAGAACAGTGAAAAATGGATGTGTTTCAATGGCTCTTTCTGCTTTCGAATCCCTACCTTACAGGGCCCCAAGAGAGCAGGATTTAACAGACTTTAATACAGTAGAAAATCTTTCCTGATTCTTAAATAGCACTAATTTATGCATTTGGGGATAAAAAATACAAATAAACCTCAGTCCTTTCTGTTAAGGAGACTAGTGGGGAAAACAGACAACACAGTACATAATTAGGTGCAACGAAGTATTGTGTGTAGGAGGAAAGAGGCGTAACTGCAGGTGCCAAGTGATCCAAAGGAAGGAGCCATTGATTCCACCTGACGAAGGAGTAGGGGTCAGAAAAGAGTTTTAAAAAAAAATGAAATATCTACTATGGACTGCGCGTCAAATACATGGGCTATATACATCTTTAGTCCTATCACTCCAGGCTGGAGGAGAGACAGTTGTTGCCAAGTGAAGTGAGAATGCCCAGTGCATCTTTAGAAATCGTGCCACCAGGAAAGGTGGGTGGCCTTTTATGCATCCCACAGAGGAAACTGTTCCGACACTCGGCTTATCTATGAACTCAATGTACGTCTGGAGAAGATACTGATTTCAGAGCTGACTGTACAGAAAAGAGAACAGGAAGTCAGACACCTAATTTGAGAGACACTCCCAAAGACTTTTAACCTCTAAGTCAGTGTTTATTGATACCACTTGCCAATGCTTTAGAACTATTCTTCCTTTCCCCTTAAAAGCCATTATTATTTCCTCTCAGCCCTGCAATAGCTGGGTCATCTCTTAATAAACATAAACTTTTTAAAAGCTACCGATATATCAGATCACGTTTGGCTGAAAGCGTGGTGAAGGAGCTATAGTTAGAGACAGAGAATAAACAGAACCCACGAGCATCACTGTGTTAGTTGAGCAGAATTGAGACATGTATGACGTGAGCCATTCCCAGGGCAAAGCCTACCCATCAACCACATCTGGGAGACTCAGTACCACAGCCAGAGGAGAAAGAGCAAGGCTAACTTTGTGAACACCATTTTCAGACTTCAAGTGGTATTAGCATAAAAGCAAGTGCATTTTATTTATAAGTTCACTTAGAGGGAATTTAGAAGGCACGACTCAAAACTACGTGAGGAGACAGCGGGATTAAACAAGTGATCCATAAATTGAATCAAAAGAAAGACTAGACAAACATGGATGCTTGAAACCCTTTTCCAAGAATGTCAGAATTTCTAAAAGGTCCTGAATTAAACCTTGGGCGCCAATTAAATTATGGGTGTCTGCCATCACGTATATTAGTATTTAATATGTATGACCCTAATCTATTTTTATCTAACCTCACCAGTCTGAAGTGTGAGAATATTTGCACTTCCTGTTTAAAATCTTTGCAAGGATTATGTTGTCTATCTCAGGGTTTTTTTATGGTCTTGTTGAAAAGGAATGTGTCTGTGTGTGATATTAATGCTAAGACAGAGTGTTAACAAAATGCCCTCTGTAATATCCGAATCAATGTACCAAGACAGAATCGCTTGGTTCTATCATTTTCAGACTACATGCTTCATAGTCCTTTCTCTATTCTTAAGCTCTCTCTTCAAAGTCAGCCAAGGAAATGATGAAAAATTATTTCTTAAATCACAAGATAACTTTAAAAATGTCTTTTCTATATACAGCCCCATCCCTTATTCACCATGCAATATTCAGTTCTGCCTCTGCTGGCCTGGGACATCTTTAGACATTTATTGGAAAGCTGCCTGGAGGGAGAGAGAGAAAGACAGACTTTAACCTTGATCCGCTGACAGTAAAGTCATCACCCAGCTTCACCAAAAGGAAATCTGTCTCTCTTTTCCCCTTTATTCATCCTCTAGATTCTCCTTTTGTTTATTTATTTATTTTCTATACTCCTCTGTTCTTTCCCTGATCATCATTTTGGGAGACTTAGCTTTTAGGGGGGAAAATCAAATCAATTCTAAATACGTTTATCAAGCATCTACTGTGTGCTAGGCATTGTGCTAACGACCGGGGACACAGACACGGAAAAGTCCTAATTCTTCCCTCTTTTCATCCCCACTTCCACCACCATCTAATCCCTTAGTGAGTCCTGTTCAGTGTAACTCCAAAATATTTCAATTGTATCTGCTTTTTTCCATTTTCTTCTGTTGCCGTGTGAATACAGACCACCATAACCTTTTGCCTGGGGCACCGAAACAATTCCGTAACTGTTTCCCTATTTTTATTCTTGTCCCCCTCCAATGCATTTTCCTTACAGAACTTGGAGTGATCTTCTTGACGTATAAATCAAATTATGTCACACTGAGCTTAACTTCCTTCAAAGACTTGCTATTAACTTTGGAATAAAATCCAGACATGTGGCCCCTGCAGAGTCCAGTAGAATCTGACCCCAAACCCTCGCCAACCTCCCCAGGAGGCTCTTTCCCCCACTCACCTCACTGCAGTTGCACATCTCTCCATTCAGCTGCTATTTCATGCCACAAGCAAATCTCTCTTTCTAGAACATTCTTCCCCTCAGGTCTTTACTCACACAGGTCTCTTTCTCATCATTCGGTCTTGGCTTAAATGTGCCTCTTCAAAGAGGCCTTCTCAGACTGACTATCTAAAGTTGCTCTTGCCTTGCTCATTTGTTTTTGTTCCTCATCTTCTTTGTAATATGAAACCAATTTGGAATGATGATATTAGTCTCTTTACTCGTTTATTGTTGGTCTCCACTCTAGAATATAGGTTCCATGAGGGCAGGGATTCTGACTTATTTATCTCTGTGCTACACCCAGTGCTTAGAATACTAGTTATACAATAAGTGCTGAAGAAATGTTTCTGGAAGGAATAAATACAGATACCCTCAAGATATAGAGTCTCCCATACAACTGAAATGTTAGAAATAAGCCTAGAAAATTAAAAACCATACCATAGGAGAACATGGCCAGCTTCTGATGCTCAAAAAGTTCTTATTAAATGAAGAAAGCATTTAATTTGAAATACCTTTTTATAGGGCTTTAGAATTTTTAAATAGATATTCAAATATAATATCTCTTTTTATCTATAGTACAATCAAAATATTTTGGTTTTTTTTTTGTTCTAGATCGTATTGTTGAGTGATGATCCACCTTATGGATGATGGCTGAGACAAGTGAATTTGAATCCTCAGGGAAGGCTGAGGCTGTGGTCCAAACTCCAGCAACAACAGAAGCTTCTGGAACAAAAACTCACAAGTTTCCTGATTGTATAAATGGTTAGAGCCAGAGAAAGGCCGAGAACTCTAGAGATACGAGACTAAATCCAGGTTACAGATATAGACTATGTTGTGAGTCAGCCCATATTTGGTAAAAAGTGAGGTGGGCTGATGCCATTATAAATATAGTTCAGGCCACACAAAAAATTCAGAGAAAGAGGAACTTCCTACAAAAAGGAGGATGGTTTCATAAACGATGAAAATGATGAAGCTACTCAAAGTGAAGTTCCTTGTTCATCATCTGTGCATCCAGACAATGAATCTGAATAATTTGTTGGTTAGCCGATCTATTATATGACTTACAAATCTGTTATAAAGTCTTCTCTGCAAACTTGGGAGTGATTTCTTCAGGTGTAACAAACTGAGGCTCAGAGATTTTTAAGAAATGTTCTCAAGGTTCCTAGTAACTGGCAGATCTTGAACTCAAAAAGCTCTTTCAACTCTAGATCTGGTGCTACCGTCAACGCTGGATAGAGGATGGGACTTAAATTTCCTCAGATGCACATATCCATTTTGACAATCCCCTCAAGCACTTGGTGATGGTATTTTCATCCAACTTTAGAAGAATAGAAGTGTGTTTAGATCACCTCAATAAGATATTTTGATTTCTGTAGATAAAGGGCGGCTTTTGAATGCATCGTACTGCATTAAACCATGCAGTGGAATAAAGAAGATACGAACGCACTGGACTGGAAATGGGAAAAGAATAGTTTTAGGCATTTTTCTCATTCTGTTTAAACAGACTGAAGATTCTTTTTGGCAGGAGGCCTATGTTTAACCAATGTTACTGAATATAGAATAATCATGGGTGGGGAGTATGTTTTCCTTAATTGAGTATGTTTTCTTGACGTAAATGTGGATCTCAGGCTCCTCACTAGTCAAAGCAAAGTTTTCCAAGTTGTCTGAGGTTGTGAAAGCCTAGGAGGCAAGTCTCGATACCCATGCAGAGACAAGAAGCACAAAGCCGAAGAGCCTACGAGGAGGTTAAAATAGCACAGATGGATTGGACCACTTCCATTCATTCACTAACCACATCCTCCCTCGCCTGCTGAATATCTCTCATCACCCTCCATTAGATCATGTCCAAGGGCGTAATCCCCAAGAGGCTTCCTTCAGTGCTTCCTCCACCACTGGATCTCCTTTGCTACCTGCCTTATCACAGACCTAGCCACATGGAGGGATTTGTATTTGGGCAATTTGGCCAGATATGAAAGCTGAGTGACTGGTTGAATCCTCTTTTAGGAGCATTCAATTGTCTTTACTCCAAAGGCATTAGTCCCTTAACCAAACAGAAATAGATTGTTTCTTCTCCTCCTCCTGTCACTAGTGATCTAGAGAGTAAAAGGAGGCCAGGATGCCCACCCTGGCAATATCTGCATAGATGCACCTAATTCTCCACCACCAGCTCCCCTGCCAGAGATAAAAAGGGTAGAGGGCCTCTGAACATTGCGCTCCTGGGTCTCAGTTGGCAACTGGGCTGACCTTGTCCCTTCATAGATACTATATTAGTTTCTTAAGCTGATATAGCAAATTACCACAAATGGGAGGGCTTAGATAACAGAAACTTAATTTCTTACAGTTCAGGAGGCCAGAAGTCCAAAATCCAGGTGTCTGCAGGGTTGATTCCCTCATGGGGTCTCAGAGCGCCTCTTTCCTAGATTCTGGTGGTTGCTGGCAATCCTCGGCATTGCTTGGTTTATGGCAGCATAACTCCAATATCTGCCTCCACTGTCACATGGCATCCTCCCTGTGTGTCTTAGCATCTTGTCTGTGTCTATCCTTCTGTGTCACTCCTCATAAAGATACCAATGGGGCCGGCCCAGTGGCTTAGCGGTTAAGTGCACGCGCTTCGCTACTGGCAGTCCGGCTTCAGATCCCGGGCGCGCACCGACGCACCGCTTCTCCGGCCATGCTGAGGCCGTGTCCCACATACAGCAAGTAGAAGGATGTGCAACTATGACATACAACTATCTACTGGGGCTTTGGAGAGGAAAAAAAAAAAAAGGAGGCAGATTGGCAATAGATGTTAGCTCAGAGCCAGACTTCCTCAGCAAAAAGAGGAGGATTAGCATGGATGTTAGCTCAGGGCTGATCTTCCTCACAGAAAAAAAAAAAAAAATGATAGCTATGATTGAATTAGGGTCCATTCTAATCCAGTAGGACCTCATTTTAACTAATCACACCTGTAAAGACCCTATCTCCACATAGTGTTCTGGGGGACACTATTCAACCAATACAGTGGAAAAAAATATTTGCCTGTATTCACCACTCATTTTGCCCAACCAGCTATTGGATGGCTTGACATTATAAACACTGTCTAGTAATTTCAGGGCTGCTGACAAAGTACCTTTCCCCCTATATATATCGACCTAGCTTTTTATCCTTGGACCAAGCTTCTTTAGATGTAAAATTGCTCCCTGACTAGGTCACACATTAACATGTCATTCCTCGCAAATACCTTAGTTTGAATTAATGTAGTTAATCTTAAATTTTGCATACAAAGAAATGCAGCCATGTGAGATATCTGTTCAGCAACCAGATTCCCTAACTGAATGAGGATCTGACTGCTTGTAGGTTATGGACAATTAGTATCCTACTGAAGAACTGAAGCATTCAAGTGGCCCAGAAAAAGAAAATGCTGGTCAATTTGGATAGTCTTACCTAGTGCCTTGCTACTCAAAGTGTGGCCCATGGACCGGCAGCATCAGAGTCTGTTAGAATTGCAGAATCTCCCAGGAATACACTCAAATCTACTGAATCAGGATCTGTATTTTGTCTAGATTCCCCAGAAACCCCCATATGCACATTAGAGTTGAAAAGTGCTGCTCTAGCAAAGCCTTTATAAAGCTGGACTGGGGGAAGTTATGAAGGAGCTTTAGCTGGAATATGCTTAGAGTATAGGCTATTAGATAGCATCCTAAGGCCAAGAGAGGTTGCCAAGAGGGAAGAAGTGCACCTGGGAAGTCTTGGGATGAAACAGAGGGATGTGCAACAATAATTATCATAGGCAGGACACAAGCTTAGGTTCTTCGTTTTGCATAGGTTGTTCTTTTTAATGTTGACAACAACCCAGTGAATTTGGTACTATCATTATCATGTACACTAGTTTATAGATGAGGACAGTGAAGCAGAGAGGCTTAGGAATTTACCATCTAACCCAGTTTCTTCACATCTCTGCTCTCCTGCCTACCAGAGGGTGGGTATAGAGGACAAAACTCATTGGCAAACTGATTACTTTAGCACTTGATTCATAGTTCATAGCCCTGTCTGGACTTGTATTTCAGCCCACATTATTTTGAAGACATGATTGTCCTGGCATTGATCCATTTCCTTCATTTTAATCAAGTCTGTCAGTTGTGCACAGAACTCGCCTCAAGTCCCAGATCTCAGCCCATACACGGGGCTCTCAGACCCAAGTACCTCTACCACATACTGCTAAGAAATGAACAGCAAGAACCAATCTTCAGTCTGGTGTCTTCCCTCTCACAGGTCTGCCTTCATGAGCGTGCCTGGGGAGAGGTGACTAATGCTGTGTTTTTCCAATTTTGCCCTCTCCTGGATCACTGGAATGATTTATTCTTGCTCAGCGAACCAGTAATTGTGTGTTACATATAAAGGGTAAGATTTTTAGGCAGATGTGGGATCCAAATGCGTGATGTGATCCTCAAACGGCCCCAATACTTTACACAATTGTTTTCAATTCAATAAGATCCAAATTGCATTTGGGATGAGAAATTTATTTTTTAGCTTCTTTTGTGTTTGGGGGGAATAAATATCACCATGGATGTTTTTGATTCATTTACACTTAGCTCCTAAAAATATTTCCCTCGGGATGGCTGTTTGTTTGCCATGTCAAGAGTGTTTTGTCTGGTTTCCTTTTAGAGACTATCCACATACAGCCAATTTTAAGATGACCAGAATGCCCCAAGGATGTTTGCAAATTTCAAAACCGTGTTTCTCCCCAAACACCTTCAAAACATAAGTGGAGATCTGGAGAGAGATACAAAAGGAAAAGGAGTGGAGAAACTCATGAGGAGAAGGTACAAAAATCAGAAAAATAACGTGAAACTTAGAGAAACTCATGATTTCTACAAAAATATTCATACTGAGGATTGACTCTTAAGTTGCATTTGAATTAGTATAATTTCAGTGATTTTTTTTTTTACTCCCACTGTATTATGTACATATACACTTACAGAGTTACAGATGTTAATAACTGCATTGATATGACACCTTAGTACATTATTGGATCTTAACTTTGAGGCTGAATAGTCCAGCTATTATCATCCTCTTTTACAGATGGGAAAACCGAGTCCCAGAAAGGATGTGAATTCCCCTTATTATACAACAAATGTCTGGCAGAACGAGAACTAGGATTTAGATGTCCTTGGTTCTCGGGAACATTTTTTTTCCCATGACACCCACACATTGGCAGGCAGGTTGGGCAAAGAGGTTGGAGAAACACTTGAACATGTAAGATTTGTCAAGATAAAGTTATCGCTATAAATATTCAGCATTAATTAACTGACTCATTAACAGAAGCAACTATAAAACTTTTATAGAAATCTTGATGGCTTGCAACAAATAAGCCCACTGGATTCTGTAATCTCTAAAATATCAGCTGAGGTGTATTTCACAGGATGGTGAGAACTGCAGGTAAATAATTGCCAGCGGCTAGATGACAACTGTCAAGTTCAAAGAGGGTAGATCTTGCAGGAAGGTGATTTACCCTCCTCCCCAAATCCCAAATCCATGTGACTATTTCTCTCTGTCCTTTGTTTCTTTTCTAAGCACAGAACCTAGAACATTCTGCTATGTGAGCAGAGACCAAATCTGTTAAGTGAATATCTTCATCGCAGATTTCACCCAGTTTGTGTAGATAAGCATTTAGTGTGAGATTTTATGTTTATCTGGCTAGGAGTTAGGCTGTGTTTACTCTTCGCTGTAGCTGTGGTGTCAGAGGCTAAAATTTCCTCTTATGTCTTTGTTTTTGTCACCTTGGTTGTCTTTGAGCTTTCCTAAAGTCTCCTTAAACAGAGTCTGAAGCTTGCAATTCTTTTAGCTGTAATCTCTTATTATTATACAGGAGTATTATTGATGTGTTGATAAGGTGTGGGGGAAGGGACAGCATTCTAAAGTCCTATGATTAGGTCTCAGTCTTTTATTAGCCCTGAGTTGGGTATTTTCTTTCTCTACATCGGTTAGGCCCTTGATAAAACTCCAGTGGGTCGGGTTCTGACAAAAGAGTTTCCCTTGAGGGCGGGTCTTGTTAAGGAGAATGGAGAGCTCTTCAAAATGGCTACTTTTCTCCTCCCCACTGCAGGAGGCAGGAGGGGATCCCCCACCTTCATCCTCACAGTGGGAACTGATGGGGCTCCCGGAGGTAAAACTCATGAAAGTGTGGGGAACCCCCTGTGTCTGGGCTTCCTAGGATTTTTAAATTCTCAAACTTGTCCGCACAGAGCCTCTGGCAATTTGTCAATTATAGTTTAGGTTTTTCTACTTGGGAACTGGTTTCTGAAACACCTTCTGCTCCTGGTAAGCTGTAATTCTCTGTATCCATCTGTCCGTCTCTCCAGTTTCGAGAAAAATGGTTTACCCTGTGACCTCAATCCTCTGAAGGATCTAAGAAGAGTTGTTGGTTTCCAGTTCATTCAATTTTGTTCTTGTGTGAATGGGAGTGAAGACTTCCAAGTTCTTTATGTGTCAGTCCAGAAACCAGAAGTGCCCCCAATTTATGTATACAATGTTCCTTTTTCCCCAGCTTCCCCAAAACCTGAAATCTTGGTAGCTGTGGTCCCAAGTCTGAGGATCAATAAAATCAATGAGAATAAAAAGTCTGAATTAAACAAATTGGCTGAACTACAAGGCAGGGCCCAGACTTTGAAACTGCCTCTCTCTTTTCTTGAAGTGTTCTGTTTCCAAACAGTCCCACTGAGGGTAGCACTGCCCTTTCAAACCTCACTGCTTAAAATGGGCCATGTCCTAACACAGAACATTCTATTATGCACAGGTCAACTGCTTTTACAAATAGGCCAGTTGTTTAGGGCTGCCTCCTGGGAAGGCAATTGAGTTGTTCCATTTTGTAGACATTTGTGTACATAATGCATTTGCTCCACAGTCTCAAGTGTGACATTCACAGATCAGTGAATGCCAGTGAAAAAGAAGACGAGAGTGATGCACAGAAGTTACAGAAAGAGGATGTTGGGTTTTAGGCAAAGCAGTAGAAAGGAAACATCATTCACGTCCCTAAGTTCACCAAAAGCCACCTGGGCCTCTAGAGAAAAAGAAAGGAAAGAAGGGGACAGAAGGGCAGAAAAAATAATTTTTAGTCCTCTTCACTCTTATTTTGGGATCCAAAAGAAGGGAAATGAGAGAAGTGGACCTACTTCTCTGAGGTGGTCCTTTGAAACTTTAATATTCCTCTAAATCGCATGAGGAGTCTTGCTAAAATGCAGATTCTGATTTAATGGATCTGGCACAGGACCCAAGATTCTGCATTTCTAACATGCTCCCAGGTGATGGTGATGGCACTGGTGCCTAGACCACACTGTGAGGAGCAACGGTCTAACGTACCTCCCAAAGGGCCGTTTCTCAGCTCCCCCTCTATGCTCACTTCCGGAAACAACAGCAACCACCACCCAACTTATTCCCTAATCCAGCGCGTATATTCTTACTTCAGGATGATCCCCCTTCTTGAACAGCTGCTGGTCTCTTCTCCAATTCTAAGTCCTCAGGTTCCTTCTAAGCCTCATTCAAATCTCTCTCTTTCACCAAGACTCTTGCACCACTCGAGTCTCTGTAATCAACGGCTCCTTTAAGGTCCTGTACCTCTGTCGGTTCTCAGCCTTTTTGCAAGCATATGTTGCTATTGACCTTTTAAATCTGTTTGTCTCCTATCTAAACTGCAAGCCTCTTGAGTACAGGGTATATGTTTTGTCACTCTTTTACTTCTCAAGTCCAAAATAGAGCCCTGCTTATTAGGAAATTGCACAGTGCAGTGAAAACAGCCTGGGGAGACGTGGGTGCAAATCCCAGCTCCACCACTCAACAGCTGTTGGAGCCTAGACCAAGTGTTGCTCCTCGAGTCTTGGTGGTGGTGGTGGTGGTGGTGGTGGTGTGTGTAGAATGTGTATACCTTGCAGGATTGTTGAGAGGAATGAAGAAAATAAAGTTATACATGTATCAAGCCAAGGCAGAGTCAGCATTGGCTTGCATCCAATCCCTTTTCCCTCTCCTTAGTGTGGGTTGTGATGGTATGTCCTCTCCCTGAAACTCTCCCCTTGAAAAATGTCATGTCAAATTCAACAATCTTGGGTTTTCTTCCATCTAAGTAGAAGGGCCCATGGATACCCAGAAGGAGAGTCTCCTACTTCATAAACAGGGCTCCTCAAACTCACAGCTCAAAATAGCAACATGCGTGATAGGGAAAGAATATGGATTTTTCTTGTCATTCCTTTATATTAAATTTAGTGCAGGAGCCAACCATGTAGGTGATCTAGAAATATGCAATTAAAAAATTCTGAGTAGGGGTTGGCCCCCTGGCATAGTGGTTAAGTTTGGCGTGTTCTGCTTTGGTGGCCCAGGTTCGTGGGTTCAGATCCCAGGCGCGGACATACACCACTTGTCAGCCATGCTGTGGCGGCAACACACATATAAAATAGAGGAAGATTGGCTCAGATGTTAGCTCAGGGCTAATCTTCCTCAAGCAAAAGAAGGGGAAGATTGGCAATAGATTTTAGTTCAGGGCGAATTTTCCTCAGCAGAAAAAAAAGAGATTCCTACCAGTTTTTCATCATAAAACAATACACCCTTACAACAAATTCCAACAATATACTTCATTGGTATTGCCTTATTGATTTCCTGCAATTAATGATGTAAATTGTTCTTGGGCAAGCCCAGAGAGTTTTCTTTAGATAAGAATTCTAGTCAAAACTACATTGTACCTCCTATCAAGCAAAGTGTCTCAGGCTGCAGGTCCCATAGCTGTCATGGATAGAAGCAATGTTATCACAGTGGTCACCATGCCCTTATTCAGGAGTAATCCACTTTACAGCAGCAGAGTGTCTAATGGAGGCCAAAGGATGAAGAAGTGAGGAGCTGTGATCAGATGACGTCGAAACTTGAGGCAGGTTAAAGATCCTCTAACAAAGTCAAAAAGGCTTTCTTGTGTGTATCTCTCTCAAGGTCTTAGGGATTAGCCTCCAATGTGTTTCCACAAAAGGAAAATGTTAAGAAACAAAATAAAGTGGAGAAGGGTTGGGATTAAAGGGGATTTCATTCAATGTTAAGTCCTATGAAAGCATCACATGTGCCAGTGAGTTTGAAAAAGTCCAGTAGACTCTTGGATAAAGGGAAATAGGCATAGATAGAGGTGGCCGGTAAAGTGGAAGCGTTAATACTGCAGCGATAGATGATGACTGATTAAACGGAAGCAGCCACACTTCCACTCGTTTCTCTGAAAATCAGCAGCTGTTGGCTGACAGACACCTTTCCTACACATGCTCTTGCTCAAGTGATAAGAAGTGAAAAGAGCTCTGGGCAGGACTATTTTGGGTTGCAGGCGATCTGTGTTGCTATGTGATCTGAGATTAGTGGTTAAATTGGTGCCGGATGTCGTCCAGCAGCTGATCATGAAACCTCTAAAAGTTAAGTTCATTTCTCGGAAATCAGCTGTGCCTGTGGGCTGCAGGAGAAGGTGATTGGATTGTTCTGTTTCTGGGGGTTTTCCCACCCCCAGCCCAGGTGAAAGAAAGGGATTAGTGACCTTGATCCTGTAAGAATTTTTTTAAAAGTTATGTTAAAATGCTACAAAATTTCTCCTTGTGTTCCTTCAAGTGCCACTATTCAAGTGTTGCCCAGAACTTTATACCGATCATTTTGAAATTACACCAAAATACCATTTTAGCTTCTTACCAACCATGGAGTCAGTAGACGCTATTTTGAAACACGATATGTCAAAGTCAGGTGAATTAGTGAAAAGTGTCCACAAAAGGATATGGTTATATCTGGCCTGAGATTCAACTGTGGCAGCTTAGCAGCTAAGCCTGCAGCCTCTGGGGGTGGTGAATGGCAGGGCCTTTGCTCATTGGTGAGTGGTAGTTTGCATTCTACAGTTGGAGTGCCTATTTAACTGGCTCTGTCACTATGTAACCCTGGGCAAATTACTTAAATTTTCTATGTCTCAGTTTCCTCTTCTGTAACATGTGGTTAACAATATAATACCTACCCCACAGTATGTTCCTGACACATAGGATGTGCTCAATCAATATTAGCTATCAGTATTGCTATTATTGTTGCTGCTATTATTACAGAAAAGGCCAGTGTATCAGTCTCAAACTAATCATTACCAAAGATTGACTTTAGTAAAGAAGACCAGGGAGGTTGGTGGATCAGGCTGCAGGGTGAGGCTTTCATAGTGATGAAGAGGGCAATTGCAGAAGTAGTGATCACAGAGGAGCTGTTAAGAAAGAATATCATTCTTGATCTGAAGAGAGAGTACTTAGAAAAAGTATTTCAAAAGTCAGATTGTTCCCATTTTCCAGGTTGGTACACTAAGGCTTCTGGAGCTGGAATCCACTTATTTACGACACAGAGTCTTAGAATCATGAGTTTGCAAGGAGTCTTCAGGGTCATCTGGTTCCACCACCGCTGGGTCCAACTCCTGCCTGACTCTGCAGTGTCCGCCTGCTTATTCCATCACATCTTTTGTCTTCCTTTGTGTCCTTCCCCAAACCCACATGATGTGGCAACACACATAGAGAAACTCCTGCCCACAAAGAAGAAAAAGTCAAGGAAATTCGGGTTGAGACAGTGGTGTGAGTCTCCATGCTAAGAAGAGATGTGCTGGTGTTTTGTCTTTTTTTGTTTGCTTTTTTTTTTTCTTTTTAACTTTTCAAAAATAGAAAAAAAAAAATCCTCAACATCACCTTAGTAAATACCCCTGGTGTTAGTAGATTTTTCTTGTTCACCCTGGGCCAAAAGAAATTTACACGAACAGACGAGTTTCAGTCACTCTTCTTGCGTGTCGAGTAAATTGTATTCACCACTGTCAGGCAGCAGGAGAGCCCAAGGCTGTAGCAACTCTTCCTTTTAGACTGCAAATACAAGATCAAATAGAATATACTAAGAATTCATAGATATAAGTATAAGAATCTTCTCCTGAAACCAAAAAATCCTACAGCAATGAAAGAGACTTGGTCCGGCAATTACATTTATATAAAATTTTTTAAATTTTAGTAGAAAATGAGATCGATATGTGTCGGCTGAGTGAAATGGTGGCTGAAAAAGCTCCTATATCCTAGGCTACATAAATAGATATATAGCAGCTAAAAATAAGGAAGTTGGAGTTTTGCTGCTCTGTCCCGGTCAGAGCATACTAGAATCTTATATTGTGGTAAGAGCGTCACATTCTTCAAAGGGCTGTAGACACACTGGACCACAATCTGAGAAGAGTGACCAGGATAGAGAGGGAATGCTAAATGCGGTCTTGTGAGGAACAGTTGAAGATTCTGGAAGACACTCAAAATAGGGGCAGAGATGCCTTTAAATATCCAAGGACAAAGATGTATCTCTGTGAAGACAAGGGGCGGAACATGGACTATATGCTGTGTATTAATAACTAACATTTTGAGAATTTGTTACATGTTAGGCACAAGCCAGGCAATACATGGATTAACTTATGAGAAAACAGACCCTGAGAAATGAATAGCTGCCCAGAGTTGATGGAGTTGGGATACAAACTCAAGCAGTCTCCCTCCAGAGCCTCTTAAATACTGGCTATCTTGCCGATGCAGAAAAATATATCTCAACACAACAAGAAAAGAACTCTCTAACTTTCCAGGATGTTTAAAGATGATATGTTATCTTACTCAAAAAGTAGTGAGCTCCCTGTCACAGGAAGAATTGTAGGGAGGCCATATGACCACTTGGAGGTTAAGGTTGAGAGCATATGGTCATATACTCTGACTGCATGTGCCAGTCAGTCTCCTTTGCAATTAGGTGTGGGCCAGTGGCTGAGTTGGGCTGATGAAATGTGAGTGAAAGTGACATGTGCCACATCTGGGCTGCACTTTCGACCCCCATGTGATCCTCACCCTCTTGCCCCATCTGCTGGCTGAAAGGAGGAAGACCTTGGTTTTCTACAGGAGAACAGAGCCACAAGACAGAAGGAGCCTGGGTCCCTGAGTGACGGAGCTCCTCCTGCTAATCTGCATTGGAATAAGACATGAGTGAGAAATAAACTTTATTGTGATGAAGCCAATGAAATTTTGAAGTTGTTTGTTAAAGTAGTTACCCAGCTCTGTCAATACAGAGAGCATACCATGGGGAGAATTTACGTACTTGAGTGGTTGACATACTTATTTTTTAAAGTCTACTCAAATTTGAAATTCTTTGATTTTTGAATAAAATAGCAAAGTGGATTTTAAGAATATCCCAACAAAGAAACACATAATCCAATGATTAATACACTCCTGGACAAAAGAAAAAAATCAGAACTCTGAAATAAACAGATTTTTGACTTACAAGTGTCTGAGCAGCTAGGCTCAGGACTAGCAAATTAGAAAGAATCAAAATATAAACATGAATAATTGATAGGTTTGATCTTCCTAAGTCCCCCCAATCAGTGAGTTTAGAAATTTATTTCTTCCTTGAATTGTAACCAATCACACATCAACACCATTATGCCAGGCGGTTTGTTAGGGGTTAGGAAAAAAGTTACATAAAACCCCACACTCTGTATTTGAAGAGTTCATAGTATAGGTCAGTGGTCTTCAAAGTTTTGAGGGCACAAAAATTATCCGGGAACTTGTTAAAAATGAGGATTCCTGGGCCCACCTCCAGAGACACTAATTCAGAGAGTGTGGAGAGAGGACCACAAATCTAAAATAATGCCTCTCTCATAGTACATATTCAGTAAATAGCTTTGATAAATAAATGGCTGAATTTAGTGAACACGCCCAGTGATTCTATTGCAGAAAGTCTATGAACCACCTTCTCGGAAAAAGTTGACCATCTGGTAAAAAAACCGAGTCAGGGATCAACTAAATAAGATGCTTTGGCTTTGTAGCTCAAAATGTTCTGGAAAAAAAATCAACACCACTTCTTTAGGAAGTTGACACTTGTTTCCTTTTAAAGAAGCTGAATTTAGTCTAAAAGTAAGTAAGAAAAAGTCTGGAACCAGAAGGGAAATAGAGACACATCCAGGAATTTTAAGCAGAATGAGGTCATAGGAAGCTGTTGTTTTCCTGCAACTTTTTTTTTTTGAGCAGGAAAATTCCACCCAAGAAGCAGACCAGTTGATCTTGCACCTGTGCTCCCAAGTCTGGCACTTATCTGGGTCAAGTTGAGGAGAGCAGCCCCCAGGCCCTGGAAATAGCCCACCACAGTGTCTCTGGGACACACAGCACATACAGCCATTGTTATCACCAGACATTCTCATCCAGCATCCGTCTGAGAGCAGATTCCATGCCATTTAGGCGGCATACAAGACTGACAAAATCACACAGGGCCATCTGACCACAGTGCCATTCCTTCATGCCCATCTCCCCATCCCAGATCCAGGAGGTACCTCCCTTGGTGTTTGTTTAAAGGCATCTAATGCGTTTTCCTTTCAGGAGGATTAGGAGAGCAGCCTGTGGATTCGGACGGCCTGGGCTTGACTCTTACTGGTAGTTTCCTAGGTGTGTGCCTTAGGACCAATTACATAACCTCTCTGTGTCTCAGTTTACTCGTCTGTAAGTTGAAGATACTAGCAGTACCGACCTCATGGGGTTCTTGGGGGCATTTAATGAGATAATGCATATAAAGCACCATGGCTGGCACCCAGTAAGTGCTGGAGAAAAGGAGAACTGTGGCTAGATGTCATCTGTTAGGAATTCTAGGCTCTTCTCTGGCCAGCCCACCACTCTAGGACAATCCTGACTTCAGAGCTGCATGGGCCTCATTGTAGCTGGTTTGGGGACGATTCTGTCCCACTGCTGCCCAGTGTGGTACTGTGCTTTCCACCAAGCATTCCCATAATTGAGCACACGTGGACCATTAGTGACCCTCAGCCTGCCTTATTGTGGGCCTGTGTTGCAGGCCTGTGTATTAATTGTGACCATTTTTCGTAGAGGAAAGTGCTAATGTTAGTTGTCTTGATGACAGACACAAATAGAAAAGCACAATTTTTCCAATTAATTAATAGATTAATTCTTAAGCTTTAAGTCACATCTCTTGATCTCTGAGTCTCACGTTGTAAATTTTAATTATCTTTGCTCCATAATGTACACATCAGTCCTATCCTGTGTACTATGGGGAAACTGAGGTATTAATGACGTCACTCAAAAAGTACCTGCAATTTTCTTTTGCCAAGCACACACAGATTTTTCTCATTACTTCAGAAACCCATTGAAATATTGTTCCATATATTTTGCAGATAAGGAAATTAATATTCAACACATTAATTGTCTTGTTCAAGGTCTCACAGCCAGAAAGTAGAGAAACGGGATTTGAATTAAAGATCTTCTACTCCATAGCTTATGGGCTTTTCATTACACTGAGGAACGAATGCATGAACAAACCTGCTCTCATATGTTCCAAATGTTTACTGAATACCTGTTTTCTACTCAGGTCTTGCACTCACTCCGTAAGATCGTCTGAAGCCAGCTGATTACTTTTCCTTTGACCTTTATCACTGTGGGACTTTACTCTCCTTTGGTAAAGTTTTATTGTGTTAAAAAGGATTATTTCACTATAAATGGAAAAGCCCTACAGATCATGTTCAGCAACATGCAACATGGCTAATGTCAGTATGTAATGTCTAACAATTATGTAAAAAGTCTTCATGTCAAACATAAACAATGATCAAATTAATTAGGAAAGGCATTTTTATAAATTGAAATTATTTCTACATAGCCACGTTTCAAATGGTTACTTCTGAGAGTTGAAATTTATATTGATGATCACATGGCTTCTCTAGGCAGTATTTGGGATCTATCTACTGACTGATGGCTATTCCCATTCAACTTGTCAACATTAGTTGAAATATAACTATCTTCACTTTTCTTGTGAACTGTGAATAAATTTTCAGACTAAATTCAGTTTATTGGTTCTTTTTTATTCTTTGGTAAAGATAGTAATATTCTCTAACACTTTGTCTTCCACAAATGAACAACTTAATTGTGATTGCTAACTCTCTTTCTCCCTTAGCCTATCAAAAGAATTACAGATGAAAATTAGTGTGGCTGGTCAAGAAGAATTTGACTGGGAAAGTGGAAAAAAAATTCAATGTGATTCAAAATACTGTATGTTTATTGAATACTGGCTATGCATTCTGTTGGAAATTAGAAAGTAATAATGTTCTCCTTCTGGGTCTCAAACATTTAGAATCTAGTTGAGGGAACTGGACTTATACATAAAATACAATTGGACACCACTATGAGTTAGAATATCCATGAGCTAAACTCTTTGGCACAGACAGTTGGTAATATGAGAAGTCAGGAAGAGGAGACATTACTGTGGGCTAGAGTGGGTTGGAAATGTGAGATGGGGGAATTCATGTGACTGGACAAAGGGTGAGATTCAGAGAGATGACCCAAGAAAAAAAAAGAGAGCGAGAGAGAAAAAAGAAATGAGGAAAAACAGGTTGCCAGGAGGAATGAGGAAGGAGAGAGGCAGGTAAGCAGTGGCTTTTGCTCTAGGGAAGGCAACATAATGAGATGGCCATTCCTAACAGGCCGTGTTGAACAAAATTCATTTTTGCCCTCACTGATATGTCCAGAAATTCAAGTTTCGAAGTTCAGGCTTATATAAGAGTAAATACATGTTTGAAGAAAAAAAAATGGCCAGTAAACATTTCCTTCAATTTTTTTGCAGAGAAATATATTCCACACTATGAAATATTTGTCAAAACCCTGGTTTCAAAATACTTGCTCTACTTCTCCAAGCCACATGAAGGAACATTTCTTTCTGCCAAATCTCTCTGACCTTACGTTAACCGGTTTCTCCACTGTGTCTACTCTTAAGCTCTCTTTAGCACCATGTGTTTCTTGTCTTTAAATAAACCTCCTGGATGATATTCTTACAAAGATATTCATGCAATTCTGTGTCTACTTCTTCATAAACTTTACCAGGAGTGGCATTTCTAGGAGGAGACTGTGAATCGAAACGGACTTTCTCTTTCTCTCTCCAGCTCCTGCTGGCTCCTGACTGTGGCCGCTCTAACTATATAAAACGTGTGAAGACCATGGACAAAACACTTTGTTTCCTCAATGGTCACTAAAATTTTCAAGGAACTTGTACTAGTGAAGGGAGGTTTAACTTGCTTCCCATATACATTCAAATTGTTTATGTGTTCTATTAAGATAAATTTCCTCTTGTGTTCAGAAACTCTTCTACACCACAGACTAATTTGGGAAATTAGTGTATCTGCTCTGGCTAAAAATGAAAACAGGGAACTGCCTAATTCTGGAAAGTCAGTAATAATGCCATTAATGGTAATAACAGACCATTAATTATTAGATGTGCATTTTGTTTTAAGGGCATAAAAACTATTTGGGAACTTGTTAAAAATGAAGATTCCTGGGCCCATCTCCAGAGACACTAATTCAGAAGGTGTGGTCCACACGGTACCTACCATTATATGTACCACTTAAACTTCAAGATGTAAATGTGAGGGAAGTATGACTGTACCTACTTCATACCATTCTTGGGTGATTCAAATGAGATTTTATGTGTAAAGAAACCAGTAAACTTGATTCTTGTTATTGTTAGTGCCATTGAGTCAATTCTGACTCCTAGCACCCCTGTGTACAGCAGAGCAGAACCCTGCCCGGTCTTTTTGCGCCATCCTCTCACCTTCCGGTGCTGTAGCAGACAATGCTCCCCTGCTCTTCATAGGATTTTCGTGACCAATGTTTTAGGAAGTGGGTGGCCAGGTCCTTCTTCCTAGTCTGGCTTAGTCTGGAAGTTCTGCTGCAACTGTCCACCATGGGTGACCCTGCTGGTATTTGAAATACCCGTGGCATAGCTGTCATCACAGCAACACGCAGCTGCCACAGTGTGACAACCGACAGACGGGTGGTGTGGTTCCCCGTCCGAGAAACGAACCTGGGCCACTGTGGTGACAGCGCCGAATCTTAACCACTAGACCACCAGTGCTGGCTATTAAGATTTTTACTACTCAAATATTTGAATAAAAGAGAGCTCATCTAAGAAACACTAACAATAGTAGACTATTTTGATAGATCAAAACCTTCTGGTTGATCTCCCCTCACCTACCAACAGTTTGCGTAATGTTTAATGTTCCTAGACTAATGTCCTTATATTAATTTTCCACCTTTGGATGACCTCCGTTTAATAGTAATTGTGTTTCTAAACATCGGATGCATTTTTAACCTGCTGAGTTTTGTACCGCTTTTTGTCAACTTTTGTTTTAACTATGATTCAGCTTAAAACAAAAGTAAACCATGCCATTTCTCTCCACTGTTAGTCAAATTAGTGGAAAGTTGACTTTATCAACAAAATCCTAATTTATGAATGTTCTCATTGTTTTCCTCGCTAAGGACATTCATACTTGCCTATCTCATAGCAAAGAATTAGCATGGGATGAAACTTTATTACAAATATCTTCAGGTAATAGAATGCATTAGATTTCACCAAGATGACTTTTTTTAGTAAATTACTTAATCTTTTTTTATAAACTTTTTGAAAACATTCTCTAGTTATGGAGTTTGTAGTTGATTTTATGGTATTGCCACAGATTCTCACCAACATATAGGATTATAACCATGGCTTAATATCTTTCTGTAAACTATAGTTTAAACAAAGACCTATGTGGACAAGGGCAAGAGCACGCTTTGTAAGTGCTGTGTATCTTGGAATATTCCAGGCCTCCCATGAGAAAATCAGTAACTGCTTATCTCTTAGGACCAAGGACCTGATGTTCCTGAAATCACTACCACACTTCACACTTATCTCCACGTGGAAATAGGTGGCCACTGTTGAATTCTGGTGAGAATGACACCTCTGAAATCTCTCAGCTTCACAACTCCTGTTAGAGCCCTCAGAGAATCTTCTCACATAGTGGCAAACAATAACTTTAGGAGGTGATGTTCCTAGAATGAATCAGTTTCTAAAATTAAGAAGGAAAACAATTATGGGGAGTGGGGACGGGTGAGGTAACATTCTACAGGAAGGAAAGGCTAATGCTATCAAAAACCAAAAGACAGTAGAACCTACTACAAAGATGGTCCAAAAACTCAGGGAAATGCAGGAAGAAATAAAAGATTTGAGTTTGGATCACATTATTTGACCTGGCTCATGCAATGATGACTTTCATGCAGATTTCCTAGAAAAATTATTTGTGAATAAGTTGGTGGTGTTCTCAGCATTTGGGGTATGAGCTGGGAAGATCAATCATCCTGGAGTGCCCGGGACTGGGGAGATTCTGAGGATGTGGAATATTCAGTGTTAAAACCAGGAAAGTCCCAGGCAAACTGGGTGAGTTGCTCTCCCCATGTAAGGCTCCGCATCTAGATGGCTGTGAAAAGCCTTCTCAGGCTCTCCAACAAGTTGCTCCACTGCTCACTAGAACTTGCCTGCTCAGGTTGGGCAAAAGCTAAATTGCGACAAGAGTGAATGCTTCGTTGATGTTTCTTCAGTTCCCTTCTTTGACATCTGTTCCTTCTTTTCAGTACCCCAGTGTGTTGAGAGACCCGGCATTCTTTTCCTTCCCTAGAGTTGTTCAAAGTGACCTTTCTTTTAGATCTCCCAAACCACTTCTATTATGTCAAAGTAGAACGGTTCTGTGTCGCAATTGGTTATGGCGTTGTTTCCTGCCACATGAAGATAGGATCAGCTGCTCTTTCTAATGTGTGGCTAGATAAGAAGCACCCTGTCCTGAGTAATGGGAAAAAGGTACCATTAAGGTAATTCTCAAGAAGAAAACATTTTAGAAGTATGACAGAGGTAGGGGCAGCAGAGAATGTTCTGTACGGCAGGACTTTCACTGCCCTCAGAACCATTGTCTACCTGTTAAACACTTGCGTACCTTACATAGTATGGCACCACCTGTGGTACACAGTGGAGGGATATACAGATAAATGCCAAGCTTCACAATGGTTAGATTCATAAAAAAGGCATTGCATCCAACTTTGTGAGAGTCTCCAGCTTTCTTCCACTCCAGATATGTGTCCATTATAAATGGATCTTGAAAGCATAATTGCCAAGAAAGTCTAGTCCATGAATATTTCAATGTGTCTCATGAAATGTGTTCTCATCATTACCCACACTATTGCATGTACAGTATTCCACACAAACTATGTGCTCAATAATTATTGATTGGCCAATGAAGGGTCATTATCTAATGCACCATGATCGTTTTTGCAAGGGGCCCACAGGAATCAGCACAATCCCATAGGCATCTTTTTTTTTAACTCTGAGAAAGGAACAGACAGTGGCTTGTCTTGGAATCCTTGTAGGGGAAGATATGAAAAGAAATATGATAGTAGCATAAATGTGGGGCCACAGGACAGGAAAGAATGAGAGAGAAAAAAGGAAAACAAGATCAGAGGCAGTCAAATCAAATCAATTAAAAACTGAGAATTTTGTTGTACTAAAATGCACATTCACTTCAAGAAAAAAACTCTAAACAGCAAAGCTTCTCTGTCCTTGGCAGCAAAAAATTCACCACCGTGGCCAAACTGTCTTAGGAGATGAATAGTAGTCAAATCTAAAGCACCTGAAATTTAAAACAAAAGCCAATTTACATTTCATTTAAGAGAAGCAAACAGATGGGCCAGATAATCATTTCAAAATCTAGTTTCCAGAGAGAAAAACAAATCTGGAGCCCAAAGGCAAATGAGTTTGAAATAAAAAGCAAAGCAATAAAAAGAAATAAACATGTACAGAAGCTGCTACCACCTCTCAGCCTATGCAATTCTGGAATTTCTCTTTCTCCCCAACTTCTTCTAAACCCTGGGGCAGGGGCAGGCTGAACGCTTCAGGGATTGTCACTCCCCCAGATGGTACCAAATTCATAAATCACAAACTCCAGGGGAATGTAGGAATCTTAGTAAAGGCTGAAGTTCTCCTTGAGATTTCAACATGGACTTGAAAATAGACCCAGAAAGTCTGCTTGAGAATATCTTTATAGCTATTAGTTTGAACCATGTGAAACTGCAGTTGTTATAGGTAAAAAATGAGTGGCAATTTCAAATGATTGAACCTAATACATTATGATATTGATGATAGAAATATTAAGATCTTAAATATATGCAGCTAAATATAAAACTAGGTATATTATTACTTCTATACTTAAACCAAAGATAGTTTCCTTTGGTCACTAATTCTTCTGACACAAGATGAGGCCTCAGGTTCGGGAGCCCAGAAGGTCCGAGTCTGGGCTGTTCCTCCACCTCTCACTGGTTCTGCTGTCTCGGTCAGTCATCGTGTTCTGAGTTGTCACATGAAGCACTGTTGAGGAGGCTCCACTTTCTGTTGTTGGGGTGGTTTTCATTGTTGGAGCTTCATTGGCTTTATTCGCATATTTTATACACTGGTTCTAGTTTCCAAATTGGTATATCGTTACTATTCTTGCTGCCTTCCCACGTTTCACGTCTTTCTCGCCCTCTCTCTCACCTGTACGTCTCTTACATTTTCTCCTGTGCTGCCATCACCCTATAATGTCTGAGCACGTCTTCTCTTTCTTCTCCTTGGCATATTTCCTTTGCCTGCTCTCAGGTACACAGAGGCGGCTCTTTGTTTTCCCCCTGAAATCTCATATTTGGGAGGCAAACTTTTTAGCAAGACCACTAAGAAGAGAATTCTCCCATAAGGGAGACAGAGTCACTGCCTCTTTCCTTTCCTAGTTTCCAGGAGCAAGACCCAAAGAACTCATTGCCTCAGCACTTTTAGCTGAAGTTCAAGTGCAGGCTGAGCTGGGGTGATCAAACTGAACTTCTGAGTGCTGACTGAAACCTTTGGGTAGCTAGAAAATCAAGCAGACAGACCATCTACAAGTCTTCACTGTCCATTACAAAAAGAATGAAGGAGTCACTAATCACTCTATATGTTATATATTCATATTGACTCTAGTTCAAAATTCAGTTTTGATTAAACACATGTGGAGATGGGGGATGGGCATGTGAACGGGGGTAATTGTCCAGCTGGTGGGAGATGGGGCATCATTTGGGACAAACCTAGGCTACCAGAATGTGGGTGGCAAGGGCTCAACAAGAGTACTCTATGGCAAAGCACTCTCAATTTCCCTCAGAAGTTGTGAAAAAATTTTCCAATATCCATTTCTTTAAGACAGATGACATTTGATAGATAAAATTGGGGTGAGCAAGATTATTTAAATATTTTTGAACACTGATCTTCATTTCTTCAAGGCAGTGAGGCTCCAAGTTAGGGGCCATGGGAAGCTCTGATCTAGGCACTACGGGACCACACTGTCTGTAGAAAATCTGAAAACAATAACAATCCAGTCTATCATCATTATTGCCATGTATTACAATTCTTAACAATATTAGTGGTAAAAATATCCCTCCCTGAAAAAATCTCGTCTTGGTCTAGGCTCTAAATAATTGTTGTGGTTATCACTAAGTTATATTATATATGGATAAGCTTCAAATTAGCACATTTTTATTACTTATCCTTTCATAAACATTGACCAACATGAAAATTATTTTGGAAAATGTCCAAGTATACAGTCAGTCCCCAACTCACAGGGACTCAGGGAAATGCTTGAGGCAAGTTCACGACCCTAGCCAGTGTGGGACTGTGGTCCCATGTATTCCTGCTTTCAACTCACAGATTCAAAATCAACAAGAATAATAAGGTAATTGTAAAGACAAAGTAATTGAACTGGAGTTGCTTCAATTCTATCATTCTATGGGACAGCTTAGCACTTGATTTGTGTTTAAAATTTCAAAGAGTGAAACAGTGTGAATTACAAGTTGTAATATTTTTGATTTTTAAGCACAAATTTTTAATACACGAAATATTTTTCCAAGCTTAAATAGTATCATTAGAAGTATAATTTTTCTTCCTTTTAAAATTGGTGTTTGCTTTAAAAGTAAACAACAGATCCAGAAAAGAATAATTATTACTGTTTATTACAGGATTATTACTGAAAATAAATGTGTGGAATAGAGGAGGAGGGTGTTAAAAATGCTGCAGTCCGGGTGTCAAACACACCATTATGCCACTGTTTCCAGAGAACGCTTAAGATGGAGCTGGGAGCTCACTTTCATTTTCACCCTTCTAGAAGGTTCTGTGACAAGTGGCAGAGCTTGGGCAGCAGGTGGCCTGGGAGGGGATCTCCACTGTGAGCATTAGAGACCTAGGCACCCTTGACACTTAAAGGGGAACTCCCTTCAGTTTTTATTAGCACAGCCGTCAGAAGCCACAGTGGAAAGACTTAGAGGTAAATCTTTGATTATATATATCTTTGGAAATTATAAGCCCCTAGACTTTAAGTGATGCAGAGGAAAATGAGGCTGGCTGTTCATACCTAGACATTTGAAAGACAATGAGGAAGCAGAGCACTGTGAGAAGAGCAAAGGTTCTGGCTTCTGATTGCCAGATGTGTGTGGCATGCCCCCAGCAGCCTGGCTGTGCGGAAGTGCGGGTATTCAACCTCTCTAAGTCTGTTCCTCATCCCTAAATCATTCTTCCCTCACAGGGTTGCTGGGCAGATGCAATGAGCCAAGGTGAATAAAGAGCAGTGCCTGGCTCACAGTAGCACCATGATGTAGCCAGCTGTACACACAGCAAAAAAAGAGAAGCCGTCTAGAATGTTCCCTTTTTATAAAGATGATTGAAAGCAGAAGGTAGGTGTGAAGAATCCAGTCTCAGGAAGGAAACAGGGGGACTGACTCAGAAAGGAGGTGCCCGTAGGTCCTGATCCGCCTGGAAGAGTCCTAACTGAGGCTGGCTAGCCCATCGTGATTATGAACACTCTCCCTTTACTCTCAGAAATGCCCAGTTTGGATAACACTAGAACTACTGTGAGGATTAAGGAGTAGAACTTTCCTCCATTTCATCAAGGAGAAAAATGAGCTCAGAAAGCATGACATGCTTTATTGACGATCACATGTACTAAGTAGCAGAAACTCCAGGCTTCTCTTGAAATCTTTTTACTGATCATATAGCTGCTTGGGATGGGAAGAATCTCCTAATAATCCTAATTTTTCTTATCTTGCTCCAGCCAGGCCTAGCTTATGTGTACCTCTGTAGATTCTCTCTCCAGCCACAGTTGAGTCCTAGATCATCTGTAACCTCAGAGCCACCAAGCAAAAACTAAGAGGCCGGAGGGCAAGTCATCTTACCCTAGGATTAGGATTAGATTGGTGTTTTTGCTCCCTAGTATGATTGTCTCAAAATATGTAGCCATGTGAATCCCAAGCCATTGGTTATCTAGATCTTTTTGTCCCATTCTGCTTTCACTGATTTCTTGCCTACTAGTCCTGTGGTCTTCCCTTAGTGTCTCATCAAGAGTCTTTCAGCTGTAAGTGACATAAACCCAGATCAAGTTTCAAGGAATTATGAGCTCAGAGAACTGAGAAGTCCATGAGTAAAACTGGTTTCAGAGCTAGCTTGATCCAAGAGCCAGGCAATGTTATAGAACTTGATCTCTCATTCCCCACATCTTTAACATGCTTTCCATTCTATTGGATTCTTTTTCAGACAGGTTCTCCCCAGTGAGATAGCGAGACAGCTGCTGGCAGCCCCAGGCTCATGTAATGTCTTCTCAGTATCCCCAAAAAGGAAAAATTCTCTCTCTCCACAGTCCAGCCAAAGGCCTGGCATTACATTTCACTGGGCTGACCTGGGTCAGCTGCCCATCCAGAGGCAGAGGGCTAAAATGCTCTGCATTGACCAGTTCTGGTTATTTGGTCACCCCCAGAGGTCCAGGGAAGGATGTCAGTCCCACTCAATCTGAGAAGTCATAGAGGACAAGGGGTGTTCCGCAAAGGAAAATCAAGATATCATCAATGGAAAGGGAATGAATACCGAACAGACACAAGTAATAGGTTTCTTTGCACAGACCTGCTCAGATATGCAGTGTACCTGATTTCTGTCATGACTCCATTGGGACTGACATTCCTTAACCCTCAAGCTTACCCTTAAACCTCTGGATGCCCTGGTCCCAGCTCTGCACTCATTCATCGTGACCAGTTGCCACTTTGTGTCACACAGGAGAATCTGTGAGATTCTCAAGGATAGAAAGGATCTCAGAGCTTCACCAACCAAGTTTATTTGTATCAAACAGCAAGACATTTGTCAAAGCATCCCATTCCTGAAAACCGTGAAAAAAAATCCTGTCTCCTCTTACAGAATGGATTATTAGCAAATGCTTGGAAAAGTAAAAATATCGAATGTTGCATCAAAGCACATTAGAATTTTAACAATATTTGTAAAATGAAAAAGAATTCATAAATATTTGGTTAAATTGTGCTTCTTTTTCCACATGTGGGAAATAAAACAACTATATATTTAAAAAAAAAAAAAAGTCAACCCTTTGCAAGAAACCATTAGCTTACACTCTGAATGGAGTTTTAAAAGAACAATATTTGGGGGAGGGGCTGGTAGTGGCAGAGGGTTAAAAATGAGACGCCCACATTCAAACCTTAAAAACATGCAGAAAGCCTTCTCCCGTGACTCATGCTGTTAAGTGTCCCGTCACCCTTTTATATTGATTCTGTGACCTCCTCATAGAAGGCCCTCAAATGTCACTCTATCTGAGAAGCCTTCACTGATTACCCTGTCTCTATCCCATTACCCAGTTTTATTTTTATCTTCATTGAATTTACCACTTCCTGATATTATATTATGCATTTATTTTTTAATTTGTTCAGTTGCCGGTTTCCCTCAGTGGAACAGAACCTCTAAGAGCCAGTGGTCTAGTCAGTTTACCACTATATTGTTGGGGGCTCAACAGAGCTTGGCACCAATCAGGTATCAACAGCCCTCTGTTGAAAGGATTAATTTTAGAATGGACAACTGAAAACAGTATCGATAACCAAATTTAACAATTAAAAAGGATAACATTTGTAATCACTTTTTATTAAAGTTTAAATTTAAAAAATAGAGTTGGGTGGAAATTTCTACCAGTCTCTCAACCTACAAAACTCTGACTTCATGCTGCTGACTAGGACCCTGACCACAGGCGTTTTTTGTGAAGAAAGCAGCTGGTGGTGCCTATTTTCCCCAATGGTTATCTCATTGTTGGCCTATTCTATAGATACTTTAAAAGAAAAACAGAAACAAACAAAAAAGTCCAAACCTTCCAACTTTTAGGGCACCATGTGAAAACCTAATTTCATTTTGAATAGATGGCAAATTATATTTTGGGAGAAACTTTTTCAACAGTTCAACAACAAGGTGAGTCATCATCTGTTGTTTTATAATCCAATTTAGAATAGTAACTAAATAGAATTTTAATTCCTTTTTTCATTCACTGTAGTATTCCTTAGCAGATAGCACATAATATAATGCAATGTAGTGGAAAGATTAAGAAATCAGACTTTTTGAGCTATAATTCTGGATCCACTGTTTGATAGCCACGTGAGTTTGGGCAAGTTACCTGTCTTCTGAAATCCTGTTTCCTCATCTGAAAAATAGGAAAAATATAGCACCAAACTCATGGGGGCAAATGAAATCATGTAAAACTAACTAACAAAAGTCTCCTTTAAGAATCTTTTAAAATAGGGCCTGGCATTGAGTGAGTACTTGCTAAATATCTTTTACTAATATTACTTTATTTATTCTAGGGTTTTTTCCCAAGAGTTTAAAATTTCAACTTTTTTTGTGTGTTGGTAACTGGAAACAAATTCAACACAGTTCTCCTGCTTAAAAATCCAAGCCCCTATATTTAAAACATAAACCTTGCTCCAATTAGGTTAGATGAAAACCAAATTTACGTGATATTGTAGACTAAAGTAAAATAAAACAATGTTCACCCTAAGAAGATGAAATGTATTTCAAAAACTCTGTGTGTGTGTGTGTGTGTGTGTGTGTGTGTGTGTGTGTGCGCATGTGCATGAGACACCCTTTGGCTGTCTGTATAAACCAGCTACTAGGATTAATAAGACTGAGTTTTCTAAAGAGAATGAGATAATAACAAAAGGCCTCTCCATGCTTAACTTTTGTCAGGGGCAAAAAAGAAAGAGACAAAACAGCATGAAATGATGAGACCAAGTGATGAAATTCATTCACAATGATTACTTTCAAGAGCAATTTCTCTCGGGTAATTCAGCGGCCTGTTACTATGGCTCTCCAGAGTGGTAGCTAATGTAAATGAAGCTACTAAAAGTGGATTATCATGGTAAGAATATACTCACCCAATAATGCAATAGAAATCCGCCCAAAGCATTTGGGGAAAATTCAAGAAAAGAAATGTTCTCTCCTTTTTTTTTTTTTAAAGTTAATGGCCTACGAGACACTTCTTCCCTGACTAATAACCAGCAGGCACTTAAAAATATCTAGCCAGGAAAAAGAAAAACAAACTCTTTTGGATGAAATAGAAACCCACCTGGGTTGTTAATACCTGTGTTTGGTCCCAGGACTCAGATTCTAAGCCAGATTCTTCGAGAGATTGTGGCAAATGTCTCAGATTATTTTTGCCAACTTTTCTTTATCTTAGAAAAAGTAATGTTTCATGGATGGGTGTCAAGGTATCCAAAATTTATTAATTTGAAAAACCATTCTTACAGATGTGTATGACTGTCTCAACGTTTTGCTGAAAAAAAATTAAGTACCATGTAGTGTGAAAAATTTTAAAAAGACACCCCCTTTCACAAGCTCACGCAAATAGTCTTTGGAATGCACACGTTAAATAGCTGTTGTTTTTGCTTTCTAGATACCTACATATTGGCTATCATAACTAGATTGGTTTTAAGACAGCTATGACCACCACTCTGCATGGGAATATTCACTGAGTCAACTGGGTTACTCGTTTAAGTAATGGCTCTATGGGCAGGACTGAAGTAGGCACCAGCAGACAGGGGAGCAGCTGCAAGCTGTGTTTAGAAGACCCCACAGGGAGTGTCATGCAAAAGAAGACCAACTTTGAGCCAGCCCTGATGGCCTAGCGGTTAAAGTTCAGCGCACTCTGCTTCAGTGATCCGGGTTCAGTTCCCAGGCGTGGAACCACACCACTCATCCGTCAGTTGCCATGCTATGGCGGAGGCTTACATAAAAGAACTAGAAGGATTTACAACTAGAATATAAAGCTGTGTACTGGGGCTTTGGGGAGGCAAAAAAAAAAAAAAAAAAAGGAGGAAGTTTGGCAACAGATGTTAGCTCAGGGAGAATCTTTCCCAGCAAAAAAGAAGACAAACTTTAAGGTAGGATTCGCATGAGCGGAAGAGGTGTGTAATCCTACGTAGGGCAGAACCTCTTGTTTGGAATGACAGAAACAGAAGAGGGGATGCAAGAGGAATTATACTTTCCATAGACCAAATTTGCAAGTGGGAAGATTGGAGAAAGAAAGTCATCTTGGCTGAGGCTCGTTGTCAGAGAATTCTGAAATCGCTAAACTAGTAAGCTAGTGAACAAAGTTGACTAGATTAATCTCATTAATGAAAAGAAGAGGAGTCATGAACAATAAACCAGAAATCATTGCGGTTTGATGTTAGAAGGTATTTTGAGACCATTCCATTTGAAAGGAGAAGGCACCTGGCATTCTCTAAGTTTCTTTCAAACAAAGGATTAAACCAACCTGTGAGTTGACTCAGAAAAATTTTTAAAGTATTGTAGCCCTATTCAAACTTTTATGTAACTCCTTCTTACTTTTTATTCTATGATGGAACAGCATAGATTACTTTTTTCAGAACCAAGGCAAGAAACCTGCCTCAGCAGAGCTGTTTTATTTTAACATGCTGTGGTGAGGGATTGGTTAATTGCTTGGGCTCCCATGGAAGGCAGCCTTCAAGCTGGCCCCATGTGAGTGAGCTGTTCCATGTTCCCAACTTCCTCACCTTCTCCCTTCCCCCCTTTTCCATTGTTGGTGGTGACAATGTCTCTTCTTTCGGCTCTGTGAAGTCCTCTCCCTTTTATTGAAATCTGCTTTCAGGGAAGATCTTGAAAATGTGTCCAGTAAATTCTGATTGGCTTCCTCTCCTAGAGAACAGGCTTAGGCTAGAAGAAGGAAGCTAAACTGGAGACTTTCAGGTATCAGTGAGCCAGAAATGCATGAATTAGTAGAAAGAGTTACCACTTATTGATCACCGAGTATGCGCAGGCACTGCCCCCCTTTTATGTGGGCAAAGAGAACAGTGGGACCAGGGGGCCCATACCTCTGGAGGAGGTGCTGTCTCATCCAATATAATCATGTGATCCAAGAGAGTCAGGCATTATCTTTGTTTGTGAATTCAAGTATACAGTAGAAGGTCCCAAGGACTAGATATAAATGTGCTAAATATTTTAGGGTAAAAGATACCAACATGAGGAAAAATAGAATCAAGTCATTAATATAAGCTGTTGGCAGCACAGCCTAGTAGTTAAGAACCCAGACTGCTGGGGTCAAATCCTGGGCTTGTTGCTTAACAACTGTGTGGTCTTGGGGCATTTCTTAAACTCTTTGTGCCTCAATTTACTCATCTACAGAAGAGAGATGATGCTACTAGTATCTACCTTATAGGTTTATTAAGAACATTAAATGAGTTAATATTTGTAAAGTGTTTAAAACACTGCTCCGTAAGAGCTTGTTAGTACATAAAAATCTCAAGAACTAATTTTCCCCCATCTAAACTGACAGCTTTCCATCACTGGAAATGTTCAAGCACAGGTCCTGGAATATAAGCAGACTCCACGTAGGTAAGGATGCTTGTCTCTTTTCTTCAGCCCTTTGCCTAGATCAATGCCTGGTTTAGATCGTGCTCAAAAAATATTGTTGAATGTGTAAATGAATCTACATTGGCAGTTACATAGAAGAGTTCTGCATGAGTTCAAATTTGGACAAAGTGACCTCTAAGGAATTTTCCACCTTTAGGTTCTATGATTTCATTGATGAACTAATGCATTGGTATGGTACAATGCTAAAAATGTGCCCAGATGATTTGAGCCCAAATTGTATCCATTTCGCTTTTGCTTTTTCCTTTCTTCCTTCCTTCCTTCCTCCCTCCCTCCCTTCCTTCCTTCCTTCCCCTCTCCCTCCCTCCCTCTTTCTCTCTCTCTCTGCCTCTCCCTCTCTCTTTCTCTCTTTCTTTCATCCCAGTAGACCATGTCTATTACTTGAGTGCTTTTTCTAGTTAAAGGTTTACACAGGAACATAACCTATGCTATCAAGGGTCTCCAGTCGTCTCCACGTGTATCTAATCGTTATCTTCTTTCACAGTTTCGTATCTCCAGGCCTTTCAGTCAGGGCAGGCTGGCATTTCACTGCCCTTTCTATGTGTGACAGGTGAAAACAGAGAAAGAAAAGAAACTCGAGTGAAGAAAACCAGAATCTGCACAGCAGTTTGAAGGTGTCCAGCCAGTTCCCACTCAACCTGCCTCATCAAGCCCCCGGCACTCACCCCTTCGCTCATCTTACACCCCGTACGTGTGATGGGCCACACTCCCTTTCTCAGAGCAGCGCCTCTCCTGTACTTCCAGTTGTCACCCCCTGCTTAGATATTCAATCAATACCTGCAAATCTGACTTGCTTCCCCTGGGAGCTGAGATGAGCTCTGATTCCACAGCTCTCACATCGGGGACATAGGTCTCCCAGCAACAACACCAAAAGAAAGCAGGTGCCCCTCGCAATCTCTCTCCCAGAACTTGGTTCTCATAATTCCCCCAAGAAATCGGAATGTGACTGCTCACCTCTCCAAGGAACTGAAACAGTCGATTCAGCTACTTAGATCAATTTTAAAAATCCCCACTCCCACCATATTGAATCATTTTGGCTAGAACAATGAAATAACTAACTTGCTGATAGTTGTCTGGACTATCTATAGACATAGGAAAAAAATACTTTTAATCAGGTCAAGTCACTCTACCTTTAGGATTCTAAATTAACTCATATTCTCATGAAAAATACTCAGTTATAGTGAGGAAAATATGATTATTCTTTTCAGCTCAATAAGCAACCAAGAGTCAGTTCTTCAAATTTTCACATTTAATTGATCAGAAATCGTTTTTAGAACACTGTTTCCTGTGAAGCCACCTCTTCCTGTAAGATTTTTCTTTACGCATCTGGACTACAGAAGGAAATTTACAAGCCGGGCTTTGACTGACCATGGATCCCACCCGTGTCCTACACCCAACAGGAACTATTACCCCTGTTTCCTCCCTGAGGGCCCTAACGGTTATGTATGTTTGTTAAAATAAAACATTAAGCACCTTTTATTTCCTTTGCCTTTAATTATATGACCCACCCAATTTGGCTCTAATCATAAAAGATTAGTAAAACTTTTATTTTCTTTTATTTTATTGAGGTCACAATAGTTTATAACATTGTGAAATTTCAGTTGTACATTATTATTTGTCAGTCACCATATATATGTGCCCCTTCACCCCTTATGCCCATCCCCCAACCCCTTCCCCTCTGGTAACCACTAGTCTGTTCTCTTTGTCCATGTGTTTGTTTATCTTCCACATATGAGTGAAATCATGCAGTGTTTGTCTTTCTCTGTCTGGCTTATTTCACTTAACATAATACCCTCAAGTTCCATCCATGTCATTGCAAATGGGATGATTTTGTCATTTTTAGGGCTAAGTAGTATTCCATTGTGTATATATACCACATCTCCTTTATCCATTCATCAGTCAATGGGCACTTGGGTTGCTTCCATGTCTTGGCTACTGTGAATAATGCTGCAATGAACATAGGGGTGCATAAGTCTCTTTGTTGTTGATTTCAAGTTCTTTGGATAAATACCTAGTAGTGGGATAGCTGGGTCACATGGTATTTCTATTTTTAATTTTTTTTTGTTTTGTGAGGAAGATCAGCCCTAAGCTAGCATCTGATGCCTATCCTCCTCTTTTTGCTGAGGAAGATTGGCCCTGGGCTAACATCCGTGCCCATCTTCCTCTACTTTATATGGGATGCCGCCAAAGCATGGCTTGACGGTGCGGGCTTTGGATCCAAACTTGCGAACCCCTGGCCGCCAAAGCAGAGCACGAGGACTTAACCACTGTGCCACCAGGCCAGCCCCTATTTTTAATTTTTTAAGAAATCTCCATACTGTTGTCCATAGTGGCTGTACCAGTTAGTAAAACTTTTAACATATTAATAATATTTTGTTTATGTGTCGGTATATTAGCATTTATCAATTAAGACAGAGATCTTACTATTCTTTCCAATTTTTGTAAAACTAAGATTCAGAGAAGTTAAGAGATTCTCTCAAGGTCACACATGGGTAACAGAGGCAGGTTTTAGTCCAGACCTGTCCGTCTACAATTCCTATGTACTCTATTTATGACATATTATAAATTTAGTAAGAAAGGGATGTTCGGTGATCTAAGTCAGGAGTCAGCAAACTTTTTCTTTAAAGGACCAGAAAGTAATATTTTAGGCTTTGTGGGCCCTATGGTCTCTGTCACAACTACTGAACTCTGCCATGTAGAGCAAATAACCCTGACAAAACATAAATGAATGAGTGCGGCTGTGTTAAAAAACAACAACAACTTTATTTACAAAAGCAGACGGCAGGCCAGATTTGGCTCATGGGCCATAGCTGGTTGATCTCAGTAAATCCGGTATTTAGGGACAAAATTTAGACTGTGGTCTGCCTAACAGGAGCAAGAAGTGCCCTGGACTGCAGGTAAAGTCTAGAGTTATGGAGGTGAAGAGGCTATCTGGTGTTAATGGTAACTGGAAAAATTGAAGTAGACAATGCTGTCATAGGAATTGGGGAAGCATAATGATTATGGACTCCAGACTCTCTGGGTCACTGGTTTGGGCTCTCTGGCTGTATGGCCTTGGTCAAGTTACTTGGTTAACTTCTCCATGCCTCTGTTTCCTCGTCTGTTAAATGGAGATATTAAAGCATTTTCCTCATAGAGTTGTTATGAGGATGAAATGAGTTAATACACATGACACATATAGAATAGGGCCTAGCCAATATTAATCCCTCAATAAATGCCATATATGCATGTACGTGTGTGTGTGTGTGCGCGTGTGCGTGTGTTAGCTATATATTTTCATTGTCATCAAATCTTTATCTAAGGATTGGCATTGTAAGGATGGAGTATAACCTGGCACTGATTGAGTCAAAGAAAGAAATAAGAAGAAATTAATGTTGAGATTAATGTATCTCAATATTCTCTCTATATATGTATATATCTGAAAAGAGAATTGTTCTTATTATTATTGGTATGTATCAAACCACCTAAATTTAATGGCTTAAAGAAACAATAGTCATTTATTATGCAAACAAATCTGCAATTTGGGCAAGCTTGTCTGGGAAGACTCGTCTCTGCTCCATGTGGCATTGGCCCGACGGAGGACTGGAGCACTCACTTGCAAAGTGGCTCACTCATATGGCTGACAAGTCAGTGCTGGGTGTCGACTGGGAGCCAGCAGGGGCCAAGGACTGGGGGCCCTGGCTCATTTCCATTTGGGACTCTCCATTTGGCCAAGGTTTTCTCACAGCCAGGTTGGAGGGTTGCAAGAATGAGTGTTCCAAGAGGGAGCCAGGATGAAGCTGTATTATCTTTTAAGGCCTAGGCTTGGAATTAATCGTCACTTCCATCCATTCTATATTTTAGAAGTGAGTTAGTAAGCCCAGTCCATATTCAAGAGGACAGGGATTAGACTCTATCTCTTGATGGGAGGAGCATCAAAAAAATTGTGAGGATGTTTTAAACTTCTAGAGCGTAACTGCTGGCCACAAATTATTTACATTTCCTGCATGCAAAAATTATCCATGAAGTCATCCCTTCCAGGACTCCCCGATGTCTCATCAGGCTTAGGTTCAAGGTTCAAAATCTTATCATCTAAATAAGATCCAGGTACAAATGAAGCCTCTTGGGTGAGGTTGCTTGTGCACCATTTCTCTCAATCTGAAGACCTGTGAACTAAGACCTGCATACTCCATATACAATGGTGTGATATGCATTGGAAAACCACTGTAGACATTCTCGCTGAAAATAGAAGAAAATGAAAGCACATAATAGTCACTGGTTCATAGCAATTTTTAAATCTAGCCAGGCAAATATCGCCAGTTCCTTTTTTAGGTCTCAGTCCTACTGCCTAGGAAGGATTTCCCCAGTGCTCTTGGGTTTCCCCTCTAGGTTCTTGGTTCCTCCTTTTAAATTATCTTTCCTTTCACATAAAATGTGCTCTGTATCTGAAGCTGTGGAGATTTATCAGTCTGCTTCCTGACCATGCAAATTCTGGAGTCCAAATACCTCTTCTTATTTCATACTGTTTTTGTCCCTTTTAGTTCATGCTAGCAAAATATTAATCAATACAATACTGTCATTGTATTTTTTTTGTGAAAAAAAATTGTATCTGTGTGTGGTGATGAATGTTAACTAGACTTATTGTGATGATCATTTCAAATATACATATACACAAATATTGAATCATTTTGTTGTACACCTGAAACTAATATAATGTTAGATGTCAATTATATTTCAATAAACAACAAAACAAAAAAACTCTGTGGACTTCCTATCATTCTTATTAGAGAATACTCCATTAGATAAAAACCCCACCTACAAACCTCTTTGATACAAGCCCTTCTCTACCTTGGGATTCCTATAAAGCCACTGTGGGACCACCTACATTAAGATTATTAGAAGCCCCATTGTTTAACTGAGAGAATCTGCCTGGCATGCCCTTAAGATCGTTAAAGGAGCTTTGTCTGTTTCAAAGGGTCTAGGAGAGATTACTCCAAATCTTTCTAAGGTATGAACAAAGATTCTTTGGCTTTTGATCTTTGGCCTGACACACTTTCTTAATATGAGAATCCTCTCTTGTATGGCGAGTCTGAGAATGAGAAATAATTTTATATTGGAATGTAGCCAGGTGCTAGATCTTTTATATATTTTCTTGAAAAGGAAACAGTTCCTTTTTTAAACTCATCTCTTGATATACCTATACGTGACTAAAAGAAGCCATTTGGCATTTTCAGCATTCTGGCTGGAATTCTTCTTAGCCAAATCCACCAGCTCAATAGGTATCTTTTGTATTTTCCATGTCACTGTAGGTTACAGTTTTGCTAACATTTTTGCCACTATAAAGAGGATCACTTTCTTCCAGTTTTCTGCATCAATCTCCCCACTTTGTTTTAGCCCTTCACCAGCCTCCTCAATGAGGTCATCAGGCTTCTCCTAATAGTCTCTTCAAACCTCTCCCAACTTCTGCCCACCACCCCGTCCCAGAGTCAATGCCCCACGTTTTAGGTCTGTTACGGCAGCACCCAACTTCCAGTTTTCAGAATCTGTTCCAATTATCTACTACTGTGTAAAAAACATCTCAAACCTTGGCTTAAAACAGTAATAACACGTTTTTCTCACAAATCTGGGTGTTGACAGGCTTGGGTAGGCAGTTCGCACTCAGGATCTTAGGAAGTGGTAGTCAAACAGTGGCTGGGACTGGAATTATCACACAGGCTTCATCACTCACATCTGACATCTAGACTGGGAAGCCTCAAACAGCTGGGGCTTGGACTAGCTGGGGCTCCTCGGGCACCACTTTCTCGATTCGGTATCTCCACATGGTCTTTCCACGTGGTGAACACAAGGTAGACGAACCTCTTACATAGGAGCAAAAGCTCCCAGAGCAACTGTCCCAGGAGACATTGGCAGAGGCTGCATGGACTTTTCCAACCTAGCCTCAGAAGTCACCCAGGATCTCCTTTCCAACATTCTAGTGTTAAGGCAGTCTCAAAGACCTGCCAGGTTTAAGGAAAGGATGGGACATAGAATCCACCTCTTGATTTCTCCCTCTGACAAAGAATTTACAGACATGTTAAACTACCTCAGAAACACTTGAGGGACTGTTAATTTTAGCAGGAAAGACAATCCAAAGTTCTAATGACAGAACTGGTTTGTGCCAATGATGTAAGAAACATACCATATGTGAGGCAGTTGATCTGTGTGGATAGTCAGGAGACAGAGATGGTAGCCTTTTCTTTAAGAAGATGATGATATCAACCACTTGAAGATAAGGATTGGGAGAGCAAATTGGAGGGAATCTAGAGGAAGTGAAGATATCAAGTTCTTAACACACACATAGATCCATCTTTTTAGGGAAGTTAAACTATGTTATTTAGAACAGGGAAGATTGAAAATGATACTCTCTTTTCTGATTTAGGGAAACTCTGCTTCAAGAGTATTAGGCTTGTGGAATCTGCACTATGGAGGCGGGCAGGAAGTTCTCTACCACACAGGGATCAGTATCATCATGCCCTGTCCTGCAAATGCAAATAGGAAGCTTGCTCTGAATTCTTGTTCCCTTTCAGAAAGTTACAAGGCATATTTCTTTATGTCCTCTTTCCTTCAAAGCAGCCAACCAGGGATTCAGTTGTTATTATAATTTAACATTTATTTATCTTTTCTCTGAGAATCTCATACCTTTTGTACCGGAGCAGCCAAGTTCAGAGTCATAACAAAGATTAGGGAGGCAATACAGAGACCAAATGCCTGTATTCCGCTGTTCCACTCCTGGGTCACCTTAATTGGTGTCTTTGAATCTCATTTTCTTCTTACGTGTATAAGGGCTGGTGGATGTTGACTTCTACTAGAACCGACTCCTATAAACAATGTTGTATGGGTCTTGAATTAAGATTGGAATAGACTACTCGGACAAGGGAAACAAAAGAAAAAATAAACAAGTGGGATTTCATCAGACTAAAGAGCTTCTGCAAGGCAAATGAAACCAAGATCAAAACGAAAAGACAACCCACCAGCTGGGAGAAAATATTTGCAAACCATATATCCGACAATGGGTTAATCTCCATGATATATAAAGAACTCACACATCAGAACAACAAAAAAACAAATAACCCAATCAAAAAATGGGCAGAGGATATGAACAGACATTTTTCCAAGGAAGATATACAGATGGCCAATAGGCGTATGAAAAGATGTTCAACATCACTAATGATCAGGGAAATGCAAATCAAAACTACACTAAGATATCATGTTACACCCGTGAGAATGGCTATAATCACCAAGACAAAAAATAACAAATGTTGGAAAGGATGTGGAGAAAAGGGAACCCTCATTCACTGCTGGTGGGAATGCAAACTGGTGCAGCCTCTATGGAAAACAGTATGGAGATACCTCAAAAAATTAAAAATAGAAATACCTTATGATCCAGCTATCCCACTTCTGGGTATTTATCCAAAGAACTTGTAATCAACCCAAGTGTCCCTCGACTGATGATTGGATAAAGAAGATGCGGTATATATATACAATGGAATACTACTCAGCCATAAAAAAAGACAAAATCTTCCCATTTGCAACAACATGGATGGACCTGGAGGGTGTTATGTTAAGTGAAATAAGCCAGACAGAGAAAGACAAACACTGTATGACCTCTCTCATATGTGGAATATAAACTAACACATGGAGAGAGAGAACAGTTTGGTGGTTACCAAGGGGAAGGGAGTTGGGGGGTGGGCACAAGGGGTAAAGGGTGCATTTACGTGGTGACTGACAAATAATAATGTACAACTGCAATCTCACAATGTTATAAACTATTGTGACATCAATAAAGAAATTAAATGAACAAATAAAAAAAAAGAAAAAGAATGGAATAGAAAACAGAAAATATCTTTAAACTACCGTGGCTTCCAAGCCCTCTCATAGTGATACCACCGTGGGATTAGGTAGGTGAATGAACTTTCTATTTCTTTCCTTCTTTCTTTCTTTCTTTCTTCTTTGTTTCTTGCTTTCCCACTTTCTCACTCTTTCTCCCTCTTTCTTTTCTTTCTTTCTTGTTTCTTTCTTTCTTCCTTCCTTCCTCTACATTTTTTTATGTATAAACCATCATTAGATCTGGATTAATCTCAGCAAAACAATGTTAGCTGGCAGATTTGACTTGTACGGCAGTTCTCGTTTCTCTGAGTGTGAGCCCCTGGCCAGTAACTCTGAGAGCAGCAGCCCTCTGCCGGCAGCAGTTGCTTCATGCATTTACACTTTTGGCCTCTGCCTCTTTTTGCACTTAGTGTGGATCATTTTGCATTGCTGTTGGTATTTTTCAGTGGCTTGGTCCTGCTCCTGCATCTACACCACATGCTCTGCAATGCCTGGTGTCTTTGTAGGTACTCAACACCTGTTTAAAAAATGAGGGAATTTGTTTTCCCATCACCTTCCAAAATGCCTATCCACCTTAGGCCTGAGTTGGAAGTTGGAGATGCTAATGTTTCTAAACTGGCTACAAACACAGAAGCTCTTATTTCTGCCATGTTGAGAAAGTCGTGTGAGTACTGGAACATGATGAGGAGGGGCTGGCAGATACTTCAAGGCCAGTCCATTCTACAGGACTCCAGGGAGGGCACTGGCTGCCCTTCATCCCACAGCTGCAACATGAGTGGCCAGGATTGTTTACCAACCCTGATTCACTCTTATCTCCGACCCTGTCTCTAATCCACTGAGATAAGGTCACTATATATTTTCAACTCAGTTTCCAGGAAAAGACCTGCTGTCATCATCAGCTCTCAGCTAAGGAGTGAAAGCCATGATACGAAAGTCTACACTCCTGTGACAAACAAACTTAGATCAGGCTGGAATTGCTTGAATGTTGTCATTGTGAAATCCAAGGGCAGTATTTACATACTTTTTCTTAATAATAACCTGCTAGATTTGGTTTCTTTATGCTGCAATCAACTGAAAACATTCCATTGTTGGGAATCTTTTATCTTCTAATCAATCTAGCTTGGCAGATCTTGTTATTCCTCATTATTTTTGAAACTCTTAAACTAAACAATAAGTGATCTTTCAGGGAAATGCTGCAAGGGAGACTGCTTCTGGAGAGGGTCTCTTTGTAGTTCTATTTCCGATATCTAATCAGCTCTGTTCCCCCTAAATAATTACTGAGATTGTTCCATTGTTCAAATGACCTCATTTGGGACAGGGATTTTCCCCTTTAATTTCTATTTTTAATGAATGTAAGTAGAGCGAGAACTTACAGTGCTGACCTTCCTTATAATTGTTGTTGCCGATAGTGCACATTCCATATTACAAGAGTGATTCCCACACGTTCTTCAGGTTACCGTACGGAAGAGCAGACCCAGTGGAAACAGAACAGGACTCCCCGAGGCTTATTCTGCCCCGCCTGCAGGACAGAAGCATTATTAAGTGGTCAATAGGAGCAATTTGCTTCAGATTCAGGTATACCTAGATTTCAATCCTCCCAAGTCATGCCACTTGGGTAAGTGACACCTCTTCTTAATTCTCAATGCCCGCGTCTATATAAGAGAGAGGTGCCCATCTCGTGAGGCATCGTCTAGGTGAATGAGATAATGCTTATGAAGGATTTAGCACAGAGCCAGGAGCCTAATGAGTTCAATCAATAGTGTCCAATATTATTACATCTCACATAATGTCTGACTTCTGTGAGTCTACTGGGAAAAAAGATTCAAAACCCTTTTGCCATAGGGGTGTCAACTATTTCTTTATTTATTTCCAAGTTCATGGAGGTTCCTCCTTGAAGCTTTGCAAATATGGAATACACCATTTTGGCAGGCTTGCCTCAGTGGTGCTGATCATTTCAGGGTTTCTCCACATCCCAGAGCAATTTTTTCTTTACCTATTATAGATATATTTAGGAGTTCCTGGCAGAGGCCATGCTGACAAAATGAAATGAACACAGGCTTTGTAGCCAGAGACCTGGGTGACCTTAGGAAATTCATTAACATCTCTGAGCCTCTTTGTTCTCAACTGTAAAGGAGGTATAAGACTTGTTCTGAAGGGTGGTCATGAGTGTAAAAGAATAAATCAGATAATTATGTAAAATGCTTTAGTTTAATGCCAAGCAATATAGAGAGGCACAATAAGAAGAAACTATTATGTCTCATTTATTCCGACTAATAAATGTTCCTTACCTTCTCCCTCATCCTCATGGCACATGTCACCAGTGTTTGGAGCATCTAAACAGTAGTTGCTAATTCTCCCTTAGGCGAAGACAATAGGGTGATGCTGAGTTGGTTTCAGCCACAGAGAGAAAAATAAATTCTGCTAGTAGAAAGGTTGCACCCTCCCTTACTGGCCTTTAGCAAAGACCTGCTTCCCATGGGCAAAATGAGTAATTACCACAGGAAAACAGGCCATGTGCATTTATATAGTGAGAGGTGTTTTACGAGATTAGGTGAGTGATGAAAAAGTAATCATTATAATAACCTTATAACCTAGACATAAAAGAGAGAGAGTGTAGAAAGACCAGTTCTCTTGTTAAATATTTGCCATTTAATATCTTTTTATCCTCAGGCAAGTCTGCCTATTTTCTTATAAATCAGCAAGAAGTGGACTTAGATATTTGAGGAGGAAGGAACCTTAGATGCCATGTGGCACCATCTGACTTTCACAAAGAAAAGCAAACCCAAGACCAGAGAGGAGAAATGAACATGCCCAAGGTTGGCACTACCGTTTGTTTTGAGTCCCTCTAGAGAGATCGTCTTGTGACACACACTGCCTCTTTCTGGAATGTGAGGTAAGAGTTGCCCAACCGAATTCTGAAATAGGGTCAGCTATAAATGCCTGTGGCAACCACCTTCTCTTTTATTATTTAGAAAATGCTCGTCTGAACCTATTATCAGAAGACACAGACTGAGAGAGAAGGAATATATTTTTTCACGTGTCAGGAAGCCAAGGGTAATAGAACATCCATATTCTGAAGAAAGGTGAGATAATAAATCACCATGAAATATGGACTGCTCATGAGCTCTTTTTGGAATCCTGGCTTCTTGAAAATAACCAAGGGCAGCAGAGAATAAAATCCATAACCACGTGCTTTTTGCATGAGTTTGTTGGACTGAATGTTCCTATGCTTGGATCACAGAAAAGATCCACTAGAAGGAAGAGTACACTGTTTCTCAACAAAAGGAGACAAGAAAGTAAACCAACATTTGTTGAGTTTTCCTTGGCCCTGGAAGTTTTTCAGATGGCAGAGTTGGGATTTGGACCCAGATTCAACTAAGTTTAAAACCCAGGTTATTTCCGAGCCAGCCCTGGTGGTTTAGTGATTAAAATTCAGTGGTCTCGCAGCATAGGCAGTCCAGGTTTGTTTCCTGGTCACAGAACCACACCACCCATCTGTCAGTTGCTATGCTGTGGCAGCAGCTCACATAGAACTAGAAGGACTTACAACTAGGATATACAACCATGTGCTGGGGCTTTGAGGAGAAAAAAATTTTTTTAATTTAAAAAAAATCCACATTATTTCCAAATAAGCCAAAAAAATGTCCTGACTCCAACCTACCCCTGTTGGTTGGAGTTGGCAAGCATGTTGGCATGTTGACAAATGAGCATCTCTTACAGCAGCTGTTATAGTTTCCACATACAGGAATTGTGTGCAGGCCTGGGGGAAAGGCCAGTAGCTCCAATGTGCTTGGCATCAAGGCCGTGACTACAGGAACTATTCCAGATGAACTAGTCATCACAGTCGATTGATAAGGGAAGTTGACTTTATTGAACCCAAATCTGCAGGCTTCACAAAGTCTTCATCACACTATAATGTAGATGGACTAAGTTGATTTGTTAGACTAATAGCTAAGATCAGACCTTGTTTTGGAAATTAAACGTTGATTAAGATAAGAGAAAGGAGAAGCTTGCCTGAACACACACTGTCAACAGTCAAGAGGGAGAGTCAGGGAGTGGGAATTCCCCCTAACATGGCAAACCAAGTATTTCAAGACTAAAATTTTGATGACACATTATATGGAATATAACCAATTCCCATATTATGAAAGGAATAAATTAGTAGCTCATTATTTTTTTTAAAAAATAATAGTCCAAACTTTACACACAAACATTTTCCCGTCTTATAGAATTCAATTTTTTGATTTCTGAGGGTTCTCGTCCATCTTCCCTCCTGTAAGAAAGAGCATGTGCCTCCACAAATACATTCACTAGGAGTCCAGAAGTGGAGAGCATTGCGTCTTCACTCTTCAAGGCCACTTAGTGGTTCCAGGCCCAGACAATTAGAAGTTTTTTAAAATCAACACACTTATACTATGACCCACAAAGTACAAATTCATGGAATAGTTAGACTAGAGCAGGGTCCAGTGATGCTCAAACTCGACTCCCGTTCTGTTGATTCTCCCACCAGCTACTCGTGCACCTTGACTTTCAGGCTTAAGAGACCCTGGGTCTTAAGAGAAAGCTAAGTTTCTTCTGGACAAATTCCGCATACCTTGTATGTCTATCTTGTGTACATCGAAGTCAATCTCTTTTCAATCTCTACATTTTGAGCTGGTTGTTCCCTTCCCCTGATCTCCTGCCCCAGAATCTCTTGCATTATTCTCTCTCCCAAAGTTCCTGCCCAGATCAGATTTCATGGTTCTGTTTTTTCAGCATGTGCTCTTAATTAATTCAAAATTTCCCAGGTTTTCTTTCAGGCCTTATTTTGTTTTCTCAGACACTTCTCTTAGACTGCATCCTTTGTCCCCAAACACCTGGGATCTACATCAATTCTTCTGTTTTTTTTTTCCCACAATTTCTTACCATTAACAATTGCATGAACGTAACTGAGCTTCTAACCGTAGGTGGATGGGAGGTTGGGCTGTGTATGTGGTATTCATTCATTCATCCCTCATAAACTACTTAGTGAGCATCTCCTAGTACTTGGCATTTTTTAAATCTCAGAGGATAGGTATATCAAGATAAAATAATTCCAGTCCTTAAGAAACTTAATCTGGGGGAAGATAAATGCAAAACTATTAATATAATATATTGTAAGGTTTACAATAAATCAGTGGTTCTCAACATTGTCTGCACATTAGAATCACCTGAGTACATTAACTAGGGAAGGCTGATCCAAAACCAGACTAGTGGAATCAAGGTCCCTGAGTAAGGCCTGGGCATTGGTGTGTTTTGATAGCTTTCTAGGTGATTTCATTGTGCAGTCAGGTTTAAGAAACCCTTGGATAGAGGGAAGAATGGAATGCTTTGAGACCACACGGAAGAGGCTCCTATCCTAACTGATAAACTACCAAAGCCTACCAAGGGGACATGACACCTGACCTGGATCTTGACAGGTGAGTTGTTCAGGTGAAGATGTGGAAAAGCCATTCCAAGCACAAAGGAGGCAGGTGAATTCATAGAACTGCAAGTAATTCTGGGTAGAGTTTAGAGAGTGCTCAAGTGCTTGGACTTTGTCTGGCAGCCCTACTGAAGGGCTGTTAGCAGGGAAATACTATGACGAGTTTTATACACATGTGAAGGACCAAAACATCAAATGGGGAGGGAATTCTACTTTCATGGTAACTTTTACCGCAGCAAGAACGATCTCTCCTTTAACAAAACCTTCAAAACTGTTGGCACCCCCCTCAGTTTCGGACATTATAAACAGGAAACTACCCAGGAGCTAACCTTCGCCCGCTCTCTTCCTGAAACAGAGAACAGCTGTTCTTCCACTTGGATATGCCTGGAGTAAAGAAAGGCCCATTGGTATTCTCAGCTGACTGCAAAGAAATGACTCGACTTTATACAGATTAGTCACAGGTACATGCAGATGATTGCAGAGTCAAATGTATTGAGATATTTTAGTTGCTACAAGTATTTTGTCTCTGATAGGGTGATGTCACCATTGGTAGGGGAAACACAGGAATTATAGCTGCTACAAATAAAATATAATTCATCCCCTGGAAGAGGGCCTGAATTTAAAGAAATTAAGCAATAATGACACTTTAAGTGTTCTTTCTCTAATTTTCAGTACACAAGTCCATTCATACACCAACCAAGCCTTTGGAATAACTTCAGCTACTGTTTCTGGTGGTTAATGTTATGTTGTTTGTTTATGTTTGGGTTTTGTTCTTTGCCTTAATTCTAAGATACACTATAAATTTAATGACAATATTTCAGGGCAAGAAGAAAGAAGAAGAAGAAAAAGAAGAAGAAATTTAATATATGTTTTAATTGTGAAATAATCTGATTTCAAAAACGTTGAAATCAGATTATTTCTGATGATATGTGTGCGAATGGGGATGGGCAAGTTATGCTCTGTAATAAAAATTCCCAAGAGGAAAACCAAAGATTTTTAAAGGTACTAGGAATTTATAATCAATGGCATCCAAAGCTCTATTTTTAGGGAAATCTGAGGTGCAGGTAGGCTGGGAGACTGGCTTCAAGTTTTAGAGGGAATTACTTGACAATGAAGCCAGAGCCAGAAACCTCATCTCCCAACTTCAGGTTTGGTTTGCTTTCGATGACACCGGAATACTACAAATAATTTCTAAGAAGAAAAAATAATCTCATGGTTTCTCCTCATATTTTTGGCTCGGGAAACTATTCAGAGATACAGCTTGTAAATAAATAAAATACATCAGAACTAAGTATATTTTAGCAAAGAAAAAAGCAAAATTCATGGTGCTCCGGTTCTCAACAAGCTCTTTTGTTAATTTACTCAATGGCTGTTATCTTGAGTAGACGACACTCGCTTATCAAATTGCATTTTGGTGTGTCAAAATGACTGGTTTTACTTTTTCTTTGGTTCCTGAGGCTAATTATTATTTTTAACACCTTTTGATATGATAATGAGGCTAACGAGAGAAGGATTTCTCATGTGTTTACTAGTCATCACCATCATCTCACGTACGTATATTGTTCTCACTACTTTCAAAGTGTCAATAAATGATTATATTTGAGACTTACAAGAATATCAAAAAACAGCTTTTACCTTAGTATTTCTCCTAGGAAATATATACTTAATTGACAGAATAGTGCTGAAAGATGTGTTATTAGACCATATAGTTTCAAATCCTTCCTCTGTCAGTCACCAGCTGTGTGACCCAGAGTGAGTTACTCTACCCTTCTGTGCCTCAGTGCCCCAACTGTAATATGGTGTGACAGGAGTAGCTGTCTCTGTCTCCGGCACCTATTTTTAGAATTAAATGAGCTAATCCATGCCAAGTGCTTATCAAGTCACCCGGCATATTCTAACTATTCTATATTGTTAGCTAGACTATTTATCCATTCATAAATTACATATTGATGGCCTCTAATAACTAGCACTTAATGAATGCTTATTATGTACCAAGTACCATTCCAAGAACTTCACAAGTAGTAACTCATTTAATTTTTTTAATGACTGTTTGAGGTAAGAACTATTACTACCACCTCTCTTTTACAAATGAGGAAATTGAGACAGAGAGGTAAATTCACTTGTCCAGAGTCTCGCAGCTGAGAGATTGTCAAGACGGTAGTTAAACTCAGAAAGTCTGGTTCTAGGTTCTACTCTGCTGCCTCCCTGGGCGGGCTGTGTGCTAGGCTTGGGGACAATAGTGATGAAAACCACATGGTTCTTGCCCTAAGGGAACTCAATAAAAATCAATGCTGTGGATCATCCCTAAAAGAGATGCAAGCCCTCTGCAAAATGGTGCCCAGAAGAGAGAGTTCCGAACTCTTCCCGGGAGCTTGAGAAAGTGTCGGTTACTCCCAACTCTCCTACCGTTCAGATCTGCTTTCTGCCCTCTCCGTGGGCCACACACATACCCTGAGCTAAGAATCACAGTGTTACCAAACCTCTGGTTCCTCCCCACAACACCTGCCACCCTACGCTGAAAAGTCGGCCCCAGATCGTAGTTCCCTAACCATCTTTATGTACAGGTCCTGTCATTTTCATGATAACCTTATGTTCTAAATTTCCCTTCTGTGAGTTGCCAAGCAATTGGCATTCAGCAAGAACTCCTTTTTCAAAATGCCACACATTACAAAGTCGATGATTCAACACACATTTTTTGAGTCCATCCAACCTATAAGCTGCAGTGCTAGAAATGAATTCACTCTCCTTTTATGCTACAGTGCCATCTTTCCCGAGGGTGGGGCCTGTGTTTCTTCTGTGTTTCTCATACGTATATTATGATTTCTGCTTTTGCAAAACAGGACGTTGTTTAACCAAGTCCTTATGGGAGGAAGCACGGCCCAGCGAGCAGAACAATGATTTGAAAGTGCCGGGTTCTATTTTCAGCTCCACTGTTGACTAGCTGTGCATTCAGCCCTAGGAAGGTCAAAGGCAGAATGGCCTTGCATCGACGGCTTTCTCTGTACGTATAGCTCTAGATGGAAAACAAATCAGGCATCTGGCTCTCAGCCTTGAGGAGCTACTGCCTTTGGAGAATAGATGTGTAGTCACACTTTGTTTTCCTTTTTAAAGCAAAAGAACAGAACAAACTCTCTGGGGGGAGAATGGGCTGGCAGAGAATGGAAGAGAAAAACTGAATAACCTTTGAAACAGTCCAGGGGTAAAGGATTGTTTGAGCCATTCAGATCAAAGAAGTTTCTTTGGGACAAGCTGAAGTTGCCTGCTTTTAAAAATGGAAGGGGCTAAGGTTTGAAAGACTTCTCCAAACTTGGACAATAGCAGGCATCCAGAACTCTGCCTGTAGAGGCCAGGCAGGGAACTCCAGTGGGTGAGGCTGAGAAGCACAGGCCCCTTCCAAAGTCATCTGCTGCTACCCAGCACCAGCTAATTGTCATGGGGAGAAGTAGGCCACTGTTGCCTGAATTGCTGAGTTTTTAAGAGAAACTAAACAATTAGAATTTTGTCATTAGAGCTCTAGATTTTTAAACAAGGGAGCCTAATCCAGCTTTTAAAGAGGCACTGAGCAGGCAAAGCCAAACGTATCATAGCCCAGGCAACGCACTTTACATGTCTCTCTTACCTAGAGATGGCATGGAGTTTCACAAGGATTTTAATTATGTGCTCTGCTATGAATGCATAGAAACTCCATATCAGCCAAAAGGTGTTAATAGTGACACTCAACCTTGGCTGCACATTGGAATACCTGGGAGTTTTAAAAACATTGATACCTGGGTTCCAACACAAAGATTCCGATTTAATTAAAGTGGGCTACAGTCTGATCATGGTAATTCTTAAATATCCCCCAAGTGACTCTAACATGCAATCTCAATTGAGAGGCACTGTGTTAGGGTATTTTGAAAAAGTTTAAGAATTCAGAAAGTTGTGTGAGTTTTTTGTTTGTTTGTTTTTGGTGAGGAAGATTAGCCCTGAGCTAACATCCGTGCCCATCTTCCTATATTTTGTATACAGGACGCCATCGCAGCATGGCTTAATGAGTGGCATATAGGTCCACACCCAGGATCCGAACCTGCAAACCCCTGGCCTCCAAAAACAGCGTTCAAACACAACCACTACGCCACCAGGCCACCCCCGCAGTTGTGTGAGTTTTAACTTGGTAAAATGCACAGCTAATCCCTGAACGTGGGTCAGAGAACTGACCTTCACTGTGAAGAGCTTTTTCTTTTTTTAACGGGGACTCCTAACTCGAGCATCATTGCTGGTGGCCTTCATGTCTTTGGGCTCATTAGGAACCAGTGCTGACGACTGGAGGAGATCACTGGGCAAATAGAATATTGTTGTAAAGGCCAAACAAACAAAAGCCAAAGGACAAGTGCAAGCCTAAGCATAGATAAGTATGTATGGGGGAATTTAATTTGTTGTCCGAGGGCCATGAACTGGGTGGCATAGAAAAGTGAGATTTTAATACATGAAATTCAATCTCTGTCCACATTCTAATGGCTGTAGAACTCACCATATGAAGCTAATAATTGGTACATAAAACTAATACTGTCCATTTTATTCTTCCTTATTTTGTAGGCCTTATACATTATAAAAAACATAATTAAGTCTCAGTGGTTATATCCCCAGCCAGTTCTTATTTCAGATTTGGTTTCTCTTGCTATAGTTCCCATAGAAAATGATAGTGTGGATTGAGTGTATTAAGGCACATGCAATGAGAAGTTAAGTGGGGCATTTCCTCTTGTCTAGGGTTTCAGAAGAGACCCAATATAGGTGGTGCCAAAGAGCCCCACATGCTACAGCTAGGTGGTTGCTCACCTATAAAGGGACCTTCGCAGAGGTTATGGAAGTGGGTCTACCCGTGTTATCACATTGGCAACCTCCAAACTATCAAGCGTGACTTTTAGATGCTGGCACTGAGAATTTCTTTGGAGGGTGTTATTAACTTTTTAAGTGTCCCCATCCTCACCCTCCACCCCAGATGGGTATATTTCTTCCTTACACAAACCAAAAGAGAGACATGTCAGTGGAACCACTCAGCAAGCTTGATATATTTCTTCTGGACTTGAAGGGACCTAGGGACTGATGTCTGATTCATACCTGAAAACACAGGGACTGAGGCCTGAACTACCCTTGACTGGTGTCTAGGATTAAGCTATATTGGGAACAAGCAGCACTTCCAGAGTTTGGTGGGACAAATAAGGACTCTACTCAAGAAAGGCATATAGGGTCATCTCCGGAGAGACCAGTGACTGTGAGATGCCCCGTAATATAGGCAAAGGGAGGTATTGTCCAAAAACTCACCCAAATGCCCCATGAAAGAAAGGTCAATTGGGATGTCCACTACGCTCAGAGGATGGCAATGACAGATTATAACAGCACCAGTCATGGTTATTCCACTTTCCGCCTTCCTCTTGCTTGCCCACCTTTCCCTTTCTCTGGAGAGGCCAGAAATCATAGCTGGGAAAGGGGGAGAAGATATAGAGAGGAGAAAGTGAGGAAAGCAACCTGGCCCCTCCTCCTGTTCCTGGATTTCTAACCTGATTGATAACAGAGCTGTGAGAGGAGACAGAGCTAAGGTTTACATGCATTAGACTTTCTCCTGCACCAGACTTTTTACTACTTTGAAAAAAAGATCTTTTTTCATTCATTACCTGCTGTAATGAGAAAAGCCAATGGAGAACTGCCCAGAGTTTTATTGGTTAGTGGAACCTGGGGGGTGGGGCTGAATAGTCAAAATATGAGGTTTGAAGAGGCAGAGGGAAAATAAAAATTGCTTTCTACTTGTAACCTATCAAGTCCAGTGCATACAATAAACCAGTTTCACTTGAATACATAAAACGTTTTTGTGGTGCAGATTCAATTTAACAAGGGCGCAATGTGATGTCACAGTCATCTTTTCCAATTCTCATCTTTAGGATCAGCTTTGCTGATATATTGGGATATGGCAGCATTTCTGCAGGATGCTAAATGATATTCCCTAGAAAAGATTTCCATCGTCATTATCTATAGATATTGACACAAAGCTAGTTTACTCAAAAAATAAAGGTTTTCTTACTGTAAGTCTTCCAAGAGCCTTTAACAGGTTAACGTGTGTTGTGAATCTGTAAGAGGGAATGTTGGATATAGCATTTTCAGACTCATTTGTCCCTGGGTTGTTTTTATTCCCCAAACTTCAGGCTTTCATTCAATAAATATTTGCTGAACGCCTACCATGTGCAGACATGAGGGATGGGTGTTGGGGATTGAGTACATCAGACATGGTCCCTTCCCCAAAAGACTTTATATTCTAATGGATTGCTTATCTCAGTCCTTTGTTCTCTGGAATTCTCTTTGGAGAGATCTGCTGTATGCCATTTTTCCAGATTTCTGCCACTGAAAAGCTATTTGTTAACACAAACATACAAATCACCTGAGAAAGAAGTCTCCCTTGTAAGAGAGATGTGTTTTTATAAAATGTAATAAAAACATGTGTTCATAACCAAGCATGACAAAAACGCTTTGGACGCCTTTTCTGTCTATCCTTGGTCAGTTTTAGCTGAGGATGGAAACCCTTGATAAAGTCACAAAGCCATTCACCTCTTTTCTCTCTTTTCCCTTGGGTCTGACTCCTTTCGCCTGCATCAGACATCAAATCCCCACATTTTTCTCTCTCTGCTCACTCAGAAAAGATCTGACATCAGCCATTTGAAATTGTTTTGAATTCCTGTGAGGTATTTCGACAAAGATTTTCACTAGATGTTGCTGAGTATTGCTGGACAGTCTTGGGCACTTATTTTCTTCTTCATCAGCCTAACAGACATGCACGCATGGGCATGTACACATGTATGTGTATGCACGTGCACACATATGCACACACACCCTCCTTCAAAATAAGGAAAATCCAAGATCCTGTCTCTGTCTTGCAGGTGAAGTAAGAGGCCTGTGTTAAGCTACAGGAATTCCTCTACCTCTTGTTATCCTAAAGGATATTCTCATTTGAGTGTTTCTTATGCTGTGGCTCTCCTCTATTCTCATTGAGTGGGCCTGCATCCAGTTTACTTCACTATGGCATCCGAATCTTGATGAATGGTGTGAAGAAAAACATGGAGGATACAAATAAGAAATTTTTCCCTGGATCCTGGATAAAGCTTGATGATGCCCAGCTTTCTGCATAATGTGGATTAGCAAGGACTTTGATTATGCCTGAGTAGCTGTGAACATATCAGATGTCCAAAAGAGGTGGCCACTGGGCCTAGACTTATAAGTAATTTGCTCTTCCCTTCCAGGCACCACAGCCTCAATGGGAATTTCCTTTATAGGGAGAAACCCAAATATCCCAGCCGCTATGCCCTGCGATGCAATCTCTTGTGCTACATCCTCTGTGAATTGCTGACTCCATTCTTCCAAGTTTCTCACCAACAACCAGATTCTCTGCCCAATGGGTGTGGGTCCTGAATCTAGGGATTTCGTCTACGAATCCTTGTTGGCAAGATACAAAAATATAGGTGGAATCATAACACTGTAGTTGGATTCTTAGTTTTTTGGATTATTGAAATTAGTCTATAAAAGTCTTCTATGAGTTATTTTAGGACATTGACCTGTTCAACATATTTCTCAAATATATCTCAATTCCTTCCACTTTTTGCCATAACATATATCACCATTTGTGTTTAGGCCGCCATCACCTGAGACCACAACAGTAGGTCTCAACTGGTCTTCCCACCTTTACTTTTGTCCCCACCAACTGATTTTTTACAAAGAAGAAACAACCTTAAAGTAAATCAGGGTTTCCACTTCTGGCCAAAATAGAGCAAGAGGGCCAATCCGAAACATTAGAAAACTGAAATATATATATAACTGAAATATATATATATATATAACAATTTTAAGATGTTGGCTCAAAGATAGCACAGGACTGTGATCTCCAAAATAAAGAAAGCAACAATATGAGTAGGAGTGACCAACCGCTTGGGGGGTTTCCAGAACATGAGACGTTCAGTGCTAAAACTGGAGAAGTCCTGGCTAAACCAGGAAAAGTTGTTCACCCTAAAAGCCTTATGATTTCACCAGCTGACTGCTTGCAAGAAGTTTTCAGGCTGTACCACAGGAAGGAGGGGGACCCAGATATAGCCTGCCAGTCTTGGTGAGTTCAGAAGACAGAGAAAAAAGTTTAGAGAGGCAAGGAGACTAGACTTTGAGGGGTGTGTAGCAGAAAGAAGAAACTTGTAAACAGAGAGAGAGAGAGCTCAGAGACATACAGAAGGGTCCCCTCAAGTTATTGGCTGAAGTCTGATCTGCACATTCAGGAGAGGCAACTACCTGAGACTGTGGAAAGAAATATCAGAACGAGATAGGTGGAAAAACCCTTGGAGCTCACACAAGGTTGAGATTAGATTGTTATTGTAAAAGCAAGAATGGAAATACCTCATAATTCAATGCATGTTGGGGTAGAATCCTCAGAGGGGCAATATCTTAGTAGTGGGGATAAATTAGCCCTAGACTAAAGACTGCTTTGGACAAAACTTAATAGGATAGGATCCAACTACTTCCCAATAACTTAACCATGTGCCAGAAAAACAAATATAATATTGTTTTAAAAATATAACAAAATCCATAAATCTAGGAACAAGTCAATGAATATAAAAAGACTCAGAAATGACAGAGATGTTGGAACCAGCAGGCAAGAATGTAAAAGTATCTAATATAAATACTTTCCATGTGTTCAATAAGGTAGAGGAAAAGATGAGCATGATAAAGAGAAAATTGAAGACATAAAAAATATCAAAATGGAACTTCTAGAGAAGAAAAATATAATATCTGACAGAAATGGGCTTTACAGGAGATTAGACATTGTAAAAGAAAATATCAGTGAATTTGAACATAGAGCAAGAGAAATTATCCAAAATAAACACAGAAAGGGAAAAAAGACTGAAACAAATGAACAGGAAATCAGTGAGATATGGGACTGTATCATTGATATAGCATACATGAAATTGGAGTTCCAGGAAGAGAAGTGGGGAATAGAATATTTGAAATAATAATGGCTAGAAATTGCAAAATTTGATGAAAATTATACATTACAAATCCAAAGATCCAAGAATTTCAATGAATCCCAAGCATAAAAATATCCTAAAAAGAGAAAGAGGCAGCCAAGGAAAATAATAATGTGATTGAGGAAAAAAAATATACCACAGTGATAAAAAGCAAAATCTTAAAAGCAACCAAGGGATAAAATAGATTATATAGAGAGGAACAAAGATAAAGATGAAGGCATACTTTTAGTTAGAAACTATTCAAGCTAGAAGACGCCAGAGAGACATCTTTAAAGTACCGAAAAACCAAAACTGTCGACAAAGAATTTTTTAATACAGTGAAAATATCTTGCCAAAATTAAGCCAAATAAAGATTTTAGACAAACAAAAGAGAAAATGCTTCATTATTGGCAAATGTTCATTTGAACAAATATTAAAGGAAATTCACTAGACAGATGAAAAATGATATCAAGTGGAAATTTGGGTCTACATAAATGAATGAAGAGCATCAGATATGGATAACATGTGGGTAAATATGGAATGGATTTTTTTCTATTTTCCAACCTTTTTAAAAGATGGGCAACTCTTTAAAGTAAAAAGAAGAGCAGTGAATTCTGGAATTTATATCATAAATAGAAGTGAAAGGCATGGCAACAAAGCACCAAGGATGGAAGGAGAAATGATATGTCACATTGTAAGGTTCTTACATCATGTGTGAAGTGGTATGATATTACTTGAGGGTAAACTGATGATAAAAATGTGTAATGTAAACCCTAGAGCAACCACTAAAAAATAAAGAGTTATAACTAATAAGCCAATAGTGAAAATAAAACAGAATAATAGAAATACTCACCTAATACAAAAAAAAAAATGGAGAAAGGAATAAACAAAGAGAAGATAGACAAACAGAAAATAACAATATGGAGGATTTAAAACCAACAATACCAATAACTACATTAAATGTAAAAGGTCTAGACACTTGAATTAAATGACAGTTATTGTTAGATTGGATAAAAAGGCAACAGCCAACTATTTGCTGCCTAAAAGACACTTAACAAATAGATTTTAATAATTGAAAATAAAAGGATGGCAAAAGATATACCATGGAAACCCTAATCTAAGGAAAGCTGGAGTGGCTATATTAATACCTGACATTTTATGGTTCCAACAATCACAGCCGTAAAATTTGACACTTCACTCTCAGTAATTAATAGCAAAAGTAGACAGTAAATCATGGGAGGTATGGAAGAATGGAACACCACTATCAACTAACTTGATCAATTAACCTTTATAGAACACTCCATCCAACAACAGCAGAATACACATTCCTTTCAAGGACACACAGTGCACTAAATAAAATAGACATTATTATGAGCCATAAAACAACCCTCAATAAATTTAAGGGGATTACACAAAGTATGCTCTCTGACCATAAGAGAATTAAACTAGAATGCAACAACAAATATATCTGCATGGGCCGCCCCGTGGGTTAGTGGTTAAGGGCTCACACTCCGCTACTGACGGCCCGGGTTCGGATCCCGGGTGTGCATCGACGTACCACTTCTCCAGCCATGCTGAGGTCGCGTCCCATGTACAGCAACTAGAAGGATGTGCATCTATGACATACAACTATATACTGGGGCTTTGGGGGAAAAATAAACAAATAAAAAAAATTAAAAACAAACAAACAAATATATCGGCAAAAATCTCCAGATATTTGAAAATTGACCCATGAATCAAAGAGGAAATCACAAAGGATATTAGGAAATGTTTTGATCTGAACGAAAATAAAAACACAATATATCAAAATTTGTGGGATGCAACTAAAGCAGTGCTTACGGAGAAGTTTATAGTATTAAATGTTTACATTAGAAAAGAAGAAAGATCTTAAATCAGCGATCTCAGCTTCAACCTTAGGAAACTAAAAAAGAAGAAGAAATTAAACACAAAGTAAGCAGAAGAAAAAAATGATAAAAATAAAAGCTATCCTAATTAAACACTTACTATGACCCAGGCATTGTCTAAAGTGTTTACGCCCAGTATCTTTTCTAGTCTGGTCACAACCTTATGAGTTAGTTATGATTATTACCCCATTTTTCAGATAACAAAATTGAATCTTGCTGAGGTTCAGCAACATTCCCAAGTTCATGTAGTTAGTTAAGAGCCAGAGTTGTGATTTGAACTCAGATCTCTATGCATCATCTTACATATTTAATTGAGCATATTTATGCTGTAAACACATTTTATTATCTTTAGGTTTGATATTTCTCTATAGTAAATATATGTATATGTATACAAGACAGTCATGCATCACTTAACAATGGGGATACTTTCTGAGAAATGCATCGTTAGGCAATTTCGTTGTTCTGCAAACATCATAGAGTGTACTTACAGAGACCTAGAGGGTATAGCCTACTACACACCTAGGCTACATGGTACTAATCTTACGGGATCACCTCATATATGCAGTCCATCACTGACCAAAACATCATTATATGGCACATGACTATATATATAACATATATATATACAATAGAGAAATACCATACTTTCTATGTATGTATTTATATATATTGTATTTATATGTGTATATATAATATATATAACATGTGTATACACAATGTATATGTACATGAGTGTGCATACCCACACATGCTGATTCTTTATTAACTTAGAATCAGAAGGGCCCATTCTGCTAGCATATTGGAGAACAGTTCAGAGATCAGCCATGGCTATCATCATCTCTGAAAATTGTTCTATCAATGAAATGATCTACCATGAAGGACATCTGTGGAAACACAGTCTGTGACTAGAGTCCATGAATAATTTCCACTTGCTCCTGCCAGTCTTTCAAGCTACATGTCCTTGAATCACAGAGACATGGATGGGCAGCTGGAGAGTGTCACAGTGTACTCCGTGGACACCATAACTCACTCAAGTGTTAATATATGCTCACAAGGATAAATCCAGCTTCCCCAAAACATTAGGCAATCAAACTTGTGTTTTTTACATGAGAAGCCAAATGCAGCTCTCTCCAAGCACAAAGTATTAAAGAGCACTGGATTCCTGATTCCTATTCCTGGGACTGCTACACAATTACTGTGTCATCTGAGGCAAGTCACTTTTGGATTCTCTGTTTTCTCACTTAGGATCCTCAGGTTTTTTCAGTTGTAAAATGCAAGGGAGGAAGCACCTCCAATGTCTTCTCCCTGCTCACTGTTTTCTATCCCTTCTCTCCTACACAGTTGACAACTTTGACTACCTCATCAGTATGACTCCTGCATTATCAGTTCCTAATCTTCATGAAGGTGAAAGTCAGATCATAATATTCACCTGCTCCAAATCCTCCATTCACTAGAATAAAACCTTAAGTCCTTACAACGACCTATGAGACCCCACAACATAATTCTCCCCGTCCCCTCTGCCCAGACTCCTTTTATTTCTCTGACTTCATTTGTTAGTCTTCCTCTCAGTTTGTAGGGCTGCCATAACAAAATACTACAGCGTGGGTGACTTGAACAACAGAAATTTATTTTCTCACAGTTCTGGAGCCTGGAAGTCCAAGATCAAAGTGTCAGTAGGTTTAGTTTCTTCTGAGGTCTCTCTCCTTGGCTTGCAAATGGCAGCCTTGTCACTGTGTCCTCAGTTTTTCCTCTGGTGTCTCGTGTGTCCAAATTTCCTCTTCTTATAAGGATCCCAGTCAGACAGGATTAGGGCCCACTCTAACAAACAGCCTCATTTTAACTTAATCATCTCTTAAAAGGCCCTATCTCTAAATACAGTCACATTCTGATGTACTGGGGGTTAGGGCTTCACCCCTAATATGAAATTTGGGTGGACGCAATTCAGCCCATAACACCCTCACTCACTCTGCTCCAGCCAACTGGCCTCCTCTATGTTTTTCAAGCACATTCTTGCCTTTGCATAGGCTGTTCTTGTTTCTCGAATGCTGCAAAATACAATAGCGTCTGCTACCATCTTGTAACTTCAAGGATGCTCCTATAACCTCATGGACATGTCAACCCTTGGCTAGAACACTGTGTTTATAAGATTTATTCCAAACTTCTTTTGGTCTCCTTGCTCCTCACTCTTTTAATTTGTTCCTTTTTGCCTCGTTAAGTCTTCACTCTAACAGACCATGCCTTTACAATTTGGTTTCCATTGTTTCATTCAACCCAATCAACATGTGATTTTTATCTTCACTTCTGGCATGGCCACCATATTAGATTGTGCTGCGCCATCCACTCAAAAAAATTGTATTGAATACCATGTTATGTGCCAGTCACTGTTAGAATCTAGGGATACACAGGAAAACATAAGATTAGGATTAATCAGGATTAATGAATACAGAAGTGTTAACATAGGGCACTGTCAGAGCCCAGAAAAAGGACATTTAAGCGAATAGGCATCAGGAAGCCTTCTGGAAAGAGATAGTACTAGAGCTGAGGCTTGAAAAATGAATAACAGTCACGCATATAATGAGGAAAGAATTTTCCAGGCAGTGTTAGCATCATATGTGAAAATTTGGAAGCATGAAACAGCGTGATATGGGCAGAGTAAAAGAAGTGTGGGATAATGAGGTTCGATTGATACAGGACAGGAGAATAAAAGTCATATACGCTAAGATATTGTAACTTGAAAGCTCGAGGGAGCATTAACAAATTGTCAAGAAGGGCACCATTTGGTCAGATCTATAATTTAGGAAGTTTAGTCTGCCATCACCAAAGAGGAAGATTTGTAAGAGCTAGCTCTGGACAAAGAGACCAGTTAGGAAGTTGTTGTAGTAATTTTGCTGTGAAAAAATAAAGACTAGAATCAAGGCAGAGGCAACACAGATTGAATGGGGTATATGTCTGTCCAATAAATTAAGGAAATTGAATCTATAGGAATGGTGTTGGGTATAGACATGGACATGAGGAAAAATCTAAAATAACTCCGAGATTTCTGTGTTCAGCAATGAAAGAGATGATGATGTTATTCACTATGAGAAGGAGGAGAAACAAATTCAGCTGCAGACGCATTGAGTGTCTATGAGATATCCACAAGAGCAGTTCTATGGATAATTTTTGTCACCACCAAAGTGTTTACAGAGTGTAGAGTTGGGTACAAGAAAATCTCCATTGGTTAAGAGCTACCTGATTGCCTGCTTCTTGTAAGAGTTCTATTTTTCTAATCACACTTTAAAATCTTAAGAAAAAGGAAGAATGCTAGAGTTACTTCTATATGAAACCAAGTATAAGTAAAAAGATATAGTACATCCACAACCTTTCCCCCCATTGCAGGGTCTCCTAAGGTACAGATGTGCCTTGAATCCCAAAAATGTGGGTGTGGGACTCATTGTGACATGGCACAAACATTGACCGCACTACAGTGACCACATAGTCATCTCATGATCCCCACTGTAAGACAAAATACAATGATTCATGGAAAAATATAATGCCTCACTGATAACCAAGTGTTATCTTTTGACCTCAAAAATCTAGTGAAGTAGGCAAAAGACACAATATTTTCTGGTTTTTATTTTATTAATGAGGCAGCTGATGACTAAAGAGACTAAGTGATTTGTCCAAGGTCATACTTAGTCTGTGGAACAAGATTCTTAATCTTGCCCTTTCCAAGACACCACACAGGTTCCCCCAGAAAAGCATGCTTACAAGGGACATATAATCTGTTCCCCAGAACAGTTTAGCAGTAATAGCAGTTTAATCTAAGTAATCAAGGCAGGCTTTTCCACTTACAGTGAAATTGCAGGTGGAAACTATAGCACTGAAACTCTACCTTGCATTTCTGTATTGGTCCTATTTGATGGTTAGTGATATTAATGGGATGCATGCAGTCCTCTAGTGTTTCACAACCGAGCCCTTCAAAGCAGAGTAACCCACAACACAGAAGGTGCTATGTTCCCTTCTTGGCTCTCAAGGGTCATTAATCCTGACCTCTCTTTTCTGTCCTGCTGCTTCGGACTAACTGGCTTTCATCCTAATCATCATCATCATCAATATTTTAGCAGTTTATTAAGAATCCCCTAAATTTCAATGTGGTCCGGAATACCTGCTGAGATCATATTCTTATATGTACCCAGTGATCGTGTAATAAATTACCATCTGCAAAACACTAATATTTCAGCAGTTGTAAATCCCTTTCAAATTCACTATTGTAGCATCATAAATTGCCACACTGCGTGGCTTTTTAGAAAGTTAAATATATAACGTATATATGATTAATCCTGCATTAATTACTTATTTTTGATTCTTGTGGTTTCTCAGGGATGCAATTTGCAGAGTTTACGTAAATCTTTTTTTGTAGCGTGATAAATTAAGACACGAATCTTTTGTAAAAGGGAGAAAAGAGTAATTTGATTCTCTGCAGAGATGGCAATGTATCGGAGACAGCTTGAAATGTTTTATCTTCATCTACTAAAAATTCCAGGCTGAAAGAGTAAAATTACCTCCTCTCTCTAAATGCTTTCCCTCTAGTTGCATTATATAATTATCCACAGAAGAGTGTGTCATATTACACAACTGCTACCTTTCCCTTCCTTAGCTGGAGATTTCAAAGATAAATAGGTGAGAAATGATGTCACTCAAAAGAAACATCAAAAGTTCATCCAGACAAGCTCCCTTGTATTGATCTCTTTTTCAGTAAATGCAGTTACGTTTTCATTTTAAAAATTTAAAACCTTAACTCGTTTTTTTCTCTTAACATGGCTTGGGAGGCCCTTCTTGCATTCTCCAACCTCACCTCCTTCCACTTTCTCCACCTACGCTGTCATCTTTTCAGTTCACTGAACACCCCAAGCTCATTCATCATGCCTCAGGGCCTTTGCACATCCAGCTACTCCTTCCTGCCCACCCTCCACAACCACCGTGGTTTATTTGAGATGGTTCCTACCATTTTTTTCTCTATCACTTCACTTTGTTCATTTTCTTTATAGTGCTTATCAAAATTTGCAAAAAAAAAAAAATTTTTAATGCTATTTCTTATCTGTCTTCCCCAGCTCCATCAGGGCTGCTACCACGTCAGTTTTGGGTGTCATGTATAACCAGTGGCTAGTACCATGCCTGGTACATCATTGGTGCTCAACATATATTTGTTGAATGAATGAATCACAGGAATTTCTACTCAAATTTCAGTTGTTGCCTTATATACTTACAACTTAATATTGTACCCTTATATTCTAGATGCAAACATATTTCTATAGGTAGGAGAAACTTCGCCCACAGAAACAGTTCCCTAAGGTTGTAAGTGGAGGAATGATAACCAAGGTTTTTGAAACTTAGAATCCATTCTGCTAATGTTCACTTTCTAATAAGTTTCAAATATGTTATCAAAATGGAGATCAAGGCTTAAAATATCAGTATGATATTATTAACGAATATAATCACGGAATTTTTCTACTAAAAGTGCCCTGTCCACTTGGTAGAACGAAATGTAGTACCTGGATCACCCCTTTATCTCCCTCAAATTATTTATTCCTTAAGATACAGAAAAGAAATTCCACAAACTACCATTTAAACTCAAAGAACATAATTACTTTATTTAACTTAAGTAACATCCAATTTAATACTATTTCTTTTGTTTGGTTTTCATTCATGATAGAGAGTAGCCCAAACTTTTTTTTTTTTTTTTTGTGAGGAAGATTAACCCTGAGCTAACATCTGTTGCCAATACTCCTCTTTTTGCTGAGGAAGGTTGGCCCTGGGCTAACATTGTGCCCATCTTCCTCTACTTTATATGGGATGCCGCCACAGCATGGCTTGACAAGCGGTGCATATGTCCGTCCCAAGGATCCGAACCTGAGAACCCCGGGCTGCCAAAGTGGAGCGTGCGAACTTAACAGCTACGCCACCAGGCCAGGCCCCCAAACTTCTTCTTTAAAAAAAAAATTCATTACTGAATTTTGGAAACCTTTATTGAAGTATTAAACCATTTCTGAGCTATCAGTAGCTTAAGTTTCTTAGTCCCAATTTTGTTTTCATATCCCTCCTAATAAACACTGCCATGTTTTATGATGTACAAGACAAGCTAACAAATTTTTAATGCAAACCAAAATGTGTTAGTAGACTGAGGGGGGTCAGGGTGGCGGCAGGGAGAGCACTTACTGTGCCCAAAACAACCTCGCCAGTTCTGATTTCAGGCAAGCTCATTAGTGAGGCCTCATCCTTGCTTTTTCCTTCAACTACACGTACCTGAATTGCTATCTTAAATGGTTCCGTGTTATGGGAAGTTGACAAACAGAAAATACAGTCATTATATCAGATCTAGGATTGACAAACTTTTCCTATAAAGGGATAGTGACTATTTTAGAGAGTCATACAGTCTCTGTCACAACTACACAACTCTGCCATTCTAGAGAGAAAGCAGCCATTGACAATACATAAACCAGTACGAGTCGGTGCGTTACAATAAAACTTTATTTACAAGACCAGGCTGCGGGCCGGATTTGTCTACAGGCTGTAGCTTGCCACCCCCCGAATTAAATGATGACTACATAGATGGCTTTGTGAGTGGGAATCAGCCATATGGTGTTTTCAGAGTAAGCAAACATCTATCGAACACCTACTAAATGCCAAGATTTTCAAATAATGTCATAACTAAGCTTCACAACTGATCTCTATTTGGTAGGTGTGAAAACTGAAACTGCCTGGCTGTTGAGCTGTGTAGCCAGACAGGAATCCATTCTCCTCTTTCAGCACGTAAGCCTGTGGAGTCAAACAACCTGGGTTTGAATCTTGCCTATTTACAGACAGTATGCTTTATGGAAAATGACTCGAGCTTTGCGTGTCTCAGGGACTTTACCTACCCCATGCAGTGGTTATCAGGATTAAGAAGTAAACCACAAATAGTGCTTAGAACAGTATCCTGTGCTCAATGCATGTGGCCAGCTTCAAACACACTTCTATAGATACTTAAAGTTCCAGAGAGTTCTTTCAATGGTTCCACAAGTATTTGATCCAAACAATGCTGTTAAAGCCTTTTTCACTTTTCAAAACACTTTAATAAAAAGAAACGTCTACTCATGTAACGTATACCAAATTTAACCTATTTTTCGTCCTCTATGTGTTAATTGTGCTGTCAGTTAACTTTTTTTGTGCTCAGACATTAGAGCAAATCTTCCCTTGTTCTTTCTGTTTATTGAAAGATTTTGCAGAGAATTAAAAGTAAGCTGATAAAAATAATTACTACCATTTTTAACTACTTATCTACGTGAATCAGAATTGTCTTAACACTGTGCAACCAAAGTAAAAAAATATAAAATTGGAGGTTGAAGTGGATACAAGATTCTCATTTCTAATTTTGTGTTAATCAGAAAAACTTCATTATTCCCGCTGACTGATTTTATAATAAGTAAATATTACAAATTATATTAAAAAATGCTTTATACTAAAAATGGCTCATTAGTTTTTTTCGGTTTTATATATTAAAGGTTCATGTAAGTTTTCATTTGGAGCTGAAAAAGGCATTCCCCAGCAAAAACATTTAACTAACACTTAACTAGACCAGAGTTGCTTCGTTAGATCAAGGCTTTTTTTTAGATCAAGTCTTGAAATTCCTAGCATGAGAATAATTCTCATGTATCTTGAAAAAAATCACACCCTGATAACTAGGACAAGGCAAACAGTTACCAGGTGGAGTTCTTCATTCTCCTCCCCTCCCTCACTATCATCATTATGTCCTGGGGACGTTAATATATATTTTCTCCTTTGATCCTCCTAACAGTGCTCTAAGTTTGCCAGACAGCTAGTATGAGTCTCATTTTACAAATGAAGAAGCTGAGTGAGACTCAGAGAGTATAAACGACTTCCCAAGATCATACTTACTAAGCAAGTGGCAGAGTCAAAACTCAAATCAGGGGCCGGCCCTGTGGCTTAGTGGTTGAGTACGACACGCTCTGCTTCAGTGGCCTGGGTTCTCGGGTTCAGATCCTGGGCGTCGACCTACACCACTCATCAGCCATGCTGTGGCAATGACCCACATACAAAATAGAGGAAGATTGGCACAGATGTTAGCTCAGAGTGAATCATCTTCAGAAAAAAAAAAAAACCCTCAAATCGGGAGACTTATGACTACTTGTCCATAGCTTTTTCCCACCAGATTTTTTTTGTGTGTGTATAAACAATGTAATTTATTTTACTTTATATTTTTATGTTATTTTATTGAGGTCACATTGGCTTATAACATTGTGTAAATTTCAGATGTACATCATTATATTTCGGCTTCTGTATAGACTGTATCATGTTAATTCCCAAAATATATAAAGAACTCATACAACTCAAAAACAAAAAAACAAACAACCTGATCAAAAAATGGGCAGAGGATATGAACAGACATTTTTCCAAAGAAGATATACAGATGGCCAGCAGGCATATGAAAAGATATTCAGCATCACTAATTATTGGGGAAATGCAAATCAAAACTACAAGGACATATTACCTCATACCTGTCAGAATGGCTATTATTAAAAAGACAAGAAATAACAAATGTTAGAGATGATGTAGAGAAAAGGGAACCCTCATACACTGCTGGTGGGAATGCAAACTGGTACAGCTGCTATGGAAAACAGTACGGAGATTTCTGAAAAAACTAAAAATAGAAATGCTATATGATCCAGCTATTCCACTTCTGGGTATTTATCCAAAGAACACAAAAACACTAATTCAAAATGATATATGCACCCCTGTGTTCATTGCAGCATTATTCACAATAGCCAAGACTTGGAAGCAATTCAAGTGCCCGTCAACAAATGAATGGATAAAGAAGATGTGGTAAACGCAATGGAATACTACTCAGCCATAAAAAAAGACAAAATTGTGCCATTTGTGACAACATGGACAGATCTTGAGGGTATTGTGCTAAGAGGACAGACATTAAGTCAGACAGAGAAAGACAAATACTGTATGATTTCACTCATATGTGGAAGATAAACAAACAAACCCTCAGATAACGAGAGCAGATTGGTGGTTACCAGAAGAGAGGAGGGTGACGGGAGGGCTAAAGGGGTTAAGGGGCATATACGTGTGTTCCCACCAGTTTTGATACCAAAAAGATGGTTGGGGGCCGGCTTGGTGGCATAGCAGTTAAGTTTGCTTTGGTGGCCTGGGGTTCGTGGGTTTGGATCCTGGATGCAGACCAATGTACCGCTTATCAAGCCATGCTGTGGTGGTGTCCCATATAGGGTAGAGGAAGATGGGCACGGATGTTAGCCCAGAGCCAATCTTCCTCAGCAAAAAAGAGGAAGATTGGTAACGGATGTTAGCTCAGGGCTAATCTTCCTCACACACACAAAAAAACATGGCTAGGATTTTGGACTGGGGATTTCAGAGGTCAACCTTTAGCCATTGCCGAGGCTGATGGACATGCAGGCTCATCAAGCCTGTCTTACTCTTTGGTTGTTTTCCTACATGCTGACCAGGCTCTCTAAGGCTAAAACGGCAGCCTAAACACTTGTAAAGAAAGTGTTTTAATTTATTTTTCTGGACTCTGTCCCAATTTCTTTTTTTTTAAGAATTCAGCTAGTTTTATTTTTCTACTTATTTTTGAGCTAACATCTGTTGCCAATCTTCCTCTTTTTTTTTCTTTTTTTCTCCCCAAAACCCCAGTACATAGTTGTATGTTCTAGTTGTAGGTTCTTCTAGTTCTTCTATGTGGGATGCCGCCTCAGCACGGCTTGATGAGTGGTGAATAGGTCCACGTCCAGGATCCGAACCAATGAACTCTGGGCTGCTGAAGCAGAATGTGCAAACTTAACACTGGGCTGGCCCCTGATCCAATTTCTGCAAGAGTCATTTGACATAACTCTTTGCTAAAAAATCCACACATAAGTTTCAGACTCAGTCCTGGTTTTGGTCTCCTAGAGTTTATGCCCCATGAGGGCAGGGGCAGTGTTGGGTGTTTATATCTCAGCACATGGAAGTATCAATTCATATCTGTGGATAAATGTACGACAGAGTCAAGCATCACTCTACCTTTTTCTTTAGATCTCTTCTCTTCTCTTTGCTATCACTTTTTGGGACCACTTATGCACGAACATTGTAATAAGTTTCCAAGTGATTTTTGAAATTTTGATCCTACCTTCCTCAGATTTTTTTCTGCATAGCACCATCAGTGTAATCTCCTCAAAGCCTCCAGCAAGGTTTCCGTAGTGCCTCTCAAAACAAGGCAAGATTCTCTTCATTCTCTCTTCAACACAAGGCAGGATTCAAGTTTTTCCATAATATGGGCATGCCTTATTAATATCTGTCATTCATCCTCTCCATTCCAGTCTTGTCATCCTCTCCACAGTCCTTTATATATAGGACATGCTCACTGCTGCTTTGTGTCTGTCGTTACTTGTCTGTCTGCCAGGTTTCATTTCTCTCTGCAGATCCAAATCCTACCCATGATTTCAGACCCAATCCAACCTTTATTTTCCTTGAACTCTTCTCCAGTAATTTTAGCCCTTTAGAATTTTCGTAGCACAATTTTGTGCTTGATGACACTTGTATTATTTTATGAGCTAGTCCTATCTCTGTGGAGGCTATAGGCCACCATGTAAATTGTACACATTTCCCTACCTCCTCCACTGTCAACACCCACTGAATTAGAGTAAATGCTTAATAAAGTAATTCATAGATTTAATTAAATTGAAATTGTCCCAAAGCACAGATATAAAAAAACAAACATATTCCTGAGACAGGTCCAACTCATGTCCATGCTTATCTCTAGATAATTTTCCACTGTACTTTTAATAAAGAGAAAGCTAAATTATAATTTTATAGTTTGTTTTTCCTCCCTGAGCATTGCCATTGTTATCGATATTTATTAAATAAAATCTGCCACAGAAGCATATATAAACACCCAGGAACGAATTATAGCAAATATTTAACAACTGGCTGCCTTCTAATTGGTTAAACAAAATGAATGATGCATTAGCTAGTCAAACTCCTTTCACCTGGGAAAATCTCTATCAATTTCCTTTAGTGTTATCTAGAATATTTAGGAAAGTTTAATGGCATTTAAAAAGATTTCAATGAGTGGAACATAATTCTACCTTTCATATTCACTGATTAGAAAGAAAAACTAAATAAAAAAAGATTCTTTTAAGTAAAATTCTCTCTGCGATTCTTCAACCCTTATGCATTTGAAAAAAACAACTACAGTAGGAATAAAAGACAAATTTTATTTGTATTTAAGAAAAGAGAAGAGAGGAATTGTAGGCTGTTAATATCAGGGGACATTTTGCACCTGTTTCTGAAGATGAATACACATTTTTGTCTTGGAGCCAGTCTGTAAGTCAAGTTCTTTCAAAACTGGCAGAGGCTAGCCTGGTTCTGGCTGCAGCTCACGTGGAGTAGGGAAAGGTAAAGAAGAGGAGTCTACCACTGGCATCAAGTCTTATCCATTCTGATATGTAAATATTCTTTCTTCACCTGAAGTTATGCCAGGATGATTAGAAAACAAGAACTTGGTTGACTGAGCAGAAGCAATCTGTTGTACTCTGTTCTGTGAACTCAGGGATAATCAAAGACTGTTATTTCATCGCCTGGCCGACCTAACTTTTGAGTGGAAAATTAAGTAGGAATGTGAGATAATCAAATAATTTGAGCATATTAAGAAAAAAAAAAACCCAGCATGCCTCTTGAAGTTGGTCAGATTTAGCTGATATTTTTTGTTCTCTTTATTAGCAACTTGGCTATTTTTAAAATTTTTTTCTGTATTCCAGACTCCTCTGTTGCTGTGGGATTTAATATATTAGATAAGAGTAAATGACTTGAACTGTAATCATATTTGCAAAAAGCACAGAAAATATGTTAAGGCTGTAAACAATGTAAAATTCTACCCCACGGTAAGAATTGATTAGGCGAATTGAGACATAACTCTATGAAAATTTAAATGTCTTCCTTGAATTCCTAATCGGAAATTGCTACTATTTGTGTTGCTGTTCATTAGTCATAAAGCCTTGGTCATGCAGATTCTATCAGACTACCCCACTCCTGGGGCATGATAGGAAAAAAGGCACTGCACTGGGTGGGAGTTGGAAGACCTGGGTTCCAGTCCCAAGGCATCCCCGTGTGATCATGGACAAGCATCTTCACCTCTCTAGTCTACCATTTAGGGTAAAGAGAAGAGATTTATCCAGGATAGAATTCCAAGCTGTGCTCAGTTAGTGGGGGGAAGGCAGCTAACAGTAAAGCCTGCCTCAGAATGTTCACACTCTCTTTTCTACTCCCTAGAATGTCTACCACCCCTACTCCCACCCCACCCTGAGATCTGCACACGGCTCCTTCCTTTCCATCATTTAATTCTCTGCTATAACACGTTCCCTTAAAAGTCCATCCCGGACAGTTCTCTCTCATACCTCCTTTCTCAAGTACTCCTTATCCCTTTCCCTGCTTCTCTTTTCTTCTCGGCATTTATCACTACTTACAAAGATTACATTTTTATGCATTTCCTTTTTTGTTAGCTGTCTCCTTCCCTAGAGTTATAAGCTCTATGAGAACAAGGATCTTGTCTGTTTTATATATGCTTAAAACAGTACCTGGGGGGCCCACCCAGTGGCACAGTGATTAAATTTGTGCACTCTGCTTTGGTGGCCCAGGGTTTGCAGGTTTGGATCCCAGGTGCCCACCTACACAGCATTTATTAAGCCATGCTGTGGCAGCGTCCCACATACAAAAATAGAGGAATATGGGCACAGATGTTAGCTCAGGGACAATCTTCCTCACCAAAAAAAAAACAAAAACAAAAAAACAGTACCTGGTGCATAGTAAGCACTTAATACATATTTATTAAACAAATGAATGGATGAATGAATCCCTACCTGGCAAAGACAACAATATACCAGAAGGGAGTAGCAGCTGCCCCCTCAAGGCACATCCAGTCTGCCCCAGACCCCACCACGCCTACTGTCTTCCCAGCACTGAGTTCTTTTGTTATTGAAGTTGCTTTTCTTATGCCCCACTTTTCCCACTGATGTTCCTCCTTGATCTATGTAGGTATTTCCATTTATGACTTGATACCCCTGGTCTAAGATGTGTTTGGGGCAAAAAAAGTCTGCTGCTAAAAATAATTTGAAAACTCCTAGACAAGAGGACCTTTCAAGTCCCTTCCAGCTCTAACAACCAGTGAATTCATACTTCCCAGCCATTCAGATCAATAAGTATGAAATACAAGATGAGTGTATTCAACTTTCCTTCATGGCCTCCTTTAAATGCTTTCTTTTTCTTATTTTGAGTCAATCCTCCCGGCAGGAGCAGACCACGTGAGCCCATTAAGAGAACAGTTTATTCCCACCTGCCACCTCGGGCCAGCCAGCAATCTCAGCTTCGCCACCCCATTCTTGATTATATAGGGCCGTTACAATCCTGAGTGGCAGGATTTGTGAAGACAGCTGTTGGGCCCCACGCCATGGGGAGGAGAGGAAAATGTGAGGTAGGGTGCTGCATTCTTGCACTTCTTTTTACTGAGAGAAACAGCTGCGATCTTCGCATGTAAGACGAAGTAAACAAAAGCTGGCGATGCCCAGCACCATTCAGCAACAAGCATTCAAATGGCTTTTTCCCCACCGGGGTCCCCATCGCCGCAGCCAAGGCTCAGTTCCCCACAGCACGGCGGGGGGGGGAGGCGAGATCTTTGCGTGCCCTGTTCACTTGGCTAAACACCGCCCAAGATGTGCAGTTCAACCCGAATGAAACCAGTGTGATTCAAGTCCCCGACTCGTTCAGCATTCCATTACTGGTTCTCACACACGGCATTGTCAGGTTTCAGCAAGTGTGCACCAGGCAAAAACGCAGTGTTTCTCTCTGAGAGGCAAGCATTCCTAGGTTCAGCGGCATGAGCATCTAAGCATCCGCGCTGAACTGGCTAAGGAAGAAGTCGATCCCTGTATAGGAAAGTCAAGGTATGTTTAGAGGTCCCCTCTGATTCAGCTGTGGCTGGTCATTTCTTTGGTTTCCTCTCCCCTTTTATATGCTTACACAGAAAACAGAGTATTCATTTATTCCTTTTCCCATCCCTGGTCTCTCTCAACTCCCAGGGCCATCTGTCCATCTGAAACGATCTTTGGTTGCACAGTTGTGAATCCAGGTGACAATCAAAATGAAGACGTGATTGTCCCTTTATGTTTTCTCTGAAGGGATTAAAATTTTTAAAAAGCCTTTGTTTGTGTTTGTCTCAAGTTCTCCAGTTGAAATACTGTGCTCACTGACCTACAAGGAATAAAGCCTGTGGGCACTGTGCTGATGTCACGCGAATGTGTTAAGCATGAGCACTATTTCCTGAATATGCTGGAATTAAGCGGGTTCTTTAAAAAATGGACGGGACTTTTGATGTTCAACCTAGTTATATCTTCAATCTCTTCTGCTTGGTTTAAAACTAAGATTATTGTTTTCACGTGTGTCTCTCAAGGCAGCTTGGTTGGTAAGCAAACGCACTGAAAAATGATAAAAAAAATTATTTTGTGCCTTGACTTCTTCGAATTCAGTAACTTAATATACCCAATATATCCATACACATATGATTTTTAGTCAAAGATATTCACAGATGGGGTAAGGGATAAGAAGGAATTTGTCTGTAGAATCCTTTTATCCTATGATACTTCATGTCACCCAATTGTGTTACTGTTTTTTACAAAGTCATGGCTACTCTAAGTATTGATCAGTCTAGTTAAGCATGTCAAGTGAGAGGAAATGATCAATGGATTACTTCTTCAAAACATTTATCCCCCTAATGGAATCTGCTGATGTTTATAATCTCAAAGAGGTGGGTACAGCAGTTGGGGGAAGAAGTTAAAATTTGAAATCTTTCCTTCAGCTTTTCTTTTCTCGTGTCTATAAATGAAAACCCAAGTTAAGAAATATTGGTTTCTATGTCTCTTTCTCAGTCTCCCTACATTATCATCACCTTTTGTTGCTGCTGCTGTGCCTGACTTGAAGGAAGATGAGCTGGCCTTCCTCAAATATCTGGGTTTTAAATTCAATTCCTCTCTCTTAAGTGAATTGGGTTCTGCCGGTAATGACTCACTGCCCTGTGGTCCCTGGAAATGTTATCAGCAAAGGCATTCATCTCAGGAGAAAACAAACACAGATGTCTCCTCCGGGCCCATCCCTCCAACCATCTCCCGGATTCTGATAGTCCTTCCTGAGCCAAAGATCTCTCTAAAATTTCTCAGTGTCAGACCATTTTGTGAGATTCAGGAATGGCTGAAGTCCTTATAAATCCCAGATGGATCGGAAGGAAAACCACTTTGATTTGATGATTTCCATGATCTCTCAAATTCAATAAACAATATTTCTTAAAATTAATGGAAGTCAGCATATGACAGGTTCAACACGGGATCACCTCAAGGGGAATTTATGACTCGAGTGCCAAAGGCACTCACTTCAAGACAGTTTCACCCAAGGGAGGGATCCCCCAGTAGTTTTCTGCAGCAGAATTGCTCTGACACCCAGGCATCTATAGGGCCAGTGCCCCAGACCGTTGCTTCTGACTGTCTTTTAATTAGAGGAATTGCCAGCTGCCATTTGCTAAGGGCACCCTCAGTGCCAGAAACTGTTCTTATATGTGGTATCTTTAATACAAGTATGCCAGGTAGAAACTAGGTGTATTTTTTTCAGATTAGGAATTTGAGCCATAAGAATGGAAGGTAATTTGCCCTAGGCCACACTGTTTGGTAGGTATCATTTTTTTAAAAAATAGCATAGACGATATAAAAGAATCACCTTTTCAAAGGAGTCATAGAGACTCAGAGCAACAATTTCTTCCATAGTTTAATGCATTCCTGATAATGAGGGATTTTGGAGAGCTAAATTAATTCCTTGCTATGTGCTAGGATACTACTTATGTGTTCTTATGAGGGTCATTCATTTTATATACTAAATACTCATTTGAAAGGATCATTTCCTTATTCCATGTGCTAATTTGTAGGGAGAAGTTTATGTATTTGGGGAATTTAATTTATCTCTGCATTTTATCCAGGAAATGAGAGCCAGATGTTTTCGGACATTTGTTATTTGCTTTAAATAAAAGCTTAGGTTAAGATAAGAGAGATCTATTGATTGGATGTTGAATCTTCCTCTGGAGAAAGTGGAACTTTTCATATCCTACATCTCATCATACCTTAAAACTTTAGGACAGACTCTAATAAAAGGAAAACATTTGAATGTCCTTTTATTTGTAGAGGCAGGGAAGGGAAAGTGCACTCAATTATATTAACAGAGCTCTCCATTAATCTAAATTCAAAGCAAATTCCCCCTGGAAAGTCAGGGACCTTGAGAAAAGTGCTTTCTAGGAGAGTTCACTGCCAGGTTCACAGAGAGGTCACGGTCCTCCTGTACTCCTGAGGCCCCATCCTTGGATTCCATTTCAGGCAGCGACACTCCTAGAGTAAGAGGAGCTCACTGAGCCTGGTCCATGTGTGTCTGCTGGCTCGCCTGCCTGTCTGGCATCTCTGCACGCCTCCTCTTCCACACTCCCTTACACGACCTTCCAAGCCGAATGAGCTGTCCTTCCAAATTTGACCCTAACTCATGTAACAGCTGGAGGCAAGAGCAAACTAGACTGAGCTCATGCAAAGGGTATTAGCATTGAGTCCTTTTTTTTTTAACGTGACTAAAAGATGTTTGGAAAATTCATCTAAAAAACTTTTTTAAAAATTTCATTCATAAAGATTGCTGAAGGATTTCTCAGTGAGTTTCAGTTTAGCAGGTCTTTTGGAAGGGATGACTATCCAGTTTATTATTTCTCCTTCTCCCTGTCCCCGAGCTTGTGTAGGATTACAGAATCTGGGCAGGGAGAGAAGGCTCACACCTAACCACCCACTCTCCTTAGAGATTCTGACAAGCTCTACTGCCGTGCTCCATGGAAGCTCTCTGGAACAGAGCCACTATGTTTGCCACAGAACTGGACCAGACTTTGAAGACCCAGGCTTTCTCCCTTTATTTGTCCTCGAAATTGTCTTCACTCTGATCTGTGAGTCAAGGAAGTGATCTATTGTACATTTAGGGAAGCACCTCAAAATCTGTTTGACTTTGTACAAATAAGGTACAGCCCCAGACTTCTTCATGTAGTTTTGTTATGACTTAAGGGACTTGGAGAGAACTTAAACAACTGAGTCATGGTGAGTTCACGCAGAACAACTCATTTCGCATTAATGTCATTTTCTTTCTTCCTTCCTTCCTTCCTTCCTTCCTTCCTTCCTTCCTTCCTTCCTTCCTTCCTTCCTTCCTTTCTTTCTTCTTCAGTAGTTAGATCAGGGGAATCCCAAATACATTGTATATTATGTTGTCAGCAAGCTACATGACGAGCTCTGGATCTGATAGAGAGATGTGTAATGAATTGAAATCAACGTGGGGAGAAGTGGCTAATGCGTGCTGTTGTGCTTGGTCCTCGGTCCTGTACTTGACTAGAAATCACAAAATTGGGAAGAATAGGCAACACACTGAATGACAGGATCAGGATTCAGCAATATCTTAGGAGCCTGGCATGTGAGCCAAACCCAATGATAACATTTAACAATATTAAGTAATTATGAAATTCTGCATTTAAATTAAAAAATTTAATATCATAGCTTTGGGGTAGGAGAGGCCAACTTTAATACTGGTTAAAAATATTTCGGAGATTTTTATTGTCCATCCTCCAATATGATGTAACCTCCCGAATATCCCAAGTAATCTTAATCTGAATTAATAAAAATAACATCTATCATTTATTGAGTACCTAGTATGTGCTAAGATAACAAACGTATAATGATAGTATAACTATTCTCATTTTACAGATGAGAAAAATAGAAGAGGTTATGTAATCAGCACTAGGTCAAAATGGCTAGCAAATAGCAGAGCAGAGAGTTCAGTCAAGGTTGGATGCCATTAAGGAAAAAGTTTTTCAAGAACTTTGCATTGGTTATTCATATCACATAAAGAAGAATATTATTTTCCCTAAGGAACAAAAATTAAATAAAACCACTAACGAGTGTCTAGAGAAAGTGTCTATAGAAAGAAGAGCAACATAGGAGAGTCTGGAAGCCATGCAATAAAAGGCACTGTTGAGGAGATGGTAATATTTAACCTGAAAAATAGAAGATTTGGAGGGATATGGGACATATCTTCTAATACTGAAGACCTAGGATCAACTGGAAGCTAAGGCAAACAGATTTTAACCCCAAATAAATTTTCCAACAATAAAAACTTCATTACAAACAAGGGAAGAGAAAGCTCCAGAAAGGTTTGAGCATTTTAATTCACTAGAAGTACTCAAGCAGATGCCGAGAGACATCCACTAGGGCTGTTTCGAGTGAAATTCTGCCTTTGGAGACATTTGGCCTAGTTGAGGGATTCATAATTTGAGATGCCTGCATGAACTTCATGAAGTCTTTGAATCTCTGGAAATTATATGCAAAATTGTATATACATTTTTTTCTGGGGAAATGGTGCATATATTTCTTCAGATCCTCAAAGCAATTCTATAAAATCCATGGACCAGTAAGTTGAGTCCCTTTCAGTTCTGCAGTTCTGCAATTCTGTTTGGTAAAACTAGTCTTACCCTAGGGGCCAGCCCGGTGGCCTAGCGGTTAAGTGTGCTCGCTCCGCTTCAGCAGCCCGGGGTTTGCAGGTTCGGATCCCCGGTGCGGACCGACGCACCACTTGTCAAGCCATGCTATGGTGGCAACCCATATAAAATAGAGAAAGTTGGGCACGGATGTTAGCCCAGGGCCAATCTTCCTCAGCAAAAAGAGGAGGATTGGCAATAGATGTTAGCTCAGGGCTAATCTTTCTCCCACACTCTAGTTTTTTTCTCAGAGGTGCACCCAGCAGACCTGTGTGATTGATTTAATGTTAGGGACAAAGGAGAAGGAACAAGTGAGGAAAACTTCAAGGTTTTGAGCCTAGTAACTGAGAAGCTGTTGATACCATTGCGAGATAAAGAAAATGAAGGAGAAGCAAGAAGTTCATTATCAGTAAAAGAAAATTAGAAATAAACGGACAAACCGAAGTCTGTCTAAGCTCCCAGTACAGAGTGTACTGAGTGTGTAATCCAAATATTCTTTTACATCATGGCAGAAAAATGCTGAAATCTAGAGATGTATAAATAGAGAAAAAGCCACTTGAAATTTAGAACCATGAAATGTTGTAACTCTAACTGGTCTAGAGATCACTTACTCCAACCCCCTTATGTTACAACTGAAGAAACCACATCTCAGAAAAACTAAGATTCATACTCTCCACTGTGGTTCCCTGGCTGCCAATCCAAGCCTCTGTCTACAAATTTAAGGGAAAAAAAAAAATCCAGATTTCTAAAACATTCAAGTCTGGAATAAAGATACCACTTAAATTTTTCAGGAAAAGAACAAAGTAGTCTTAACTACATATAATTCACAAAGGTCCACTTTGTTATGGTATAAGGCAAGACCATAACACTGTCCCTTAAGAGTTTTAAAATATGAATTCCACTCTACAGCATGCTCTGGGATGTTTTCACAGTATTTTTAACCTTGGTCTTCATCCTCTGATTTACCTCAGGAAAATTACACAGATTCTTGAACTATAAAGAACAAAGAAGCACATGGCTGTGTTATTTGGTGTTGGTGAAATAGTCCCACAAGTCTTTAGATTTCCTTTTAGATGTTGTCTTGCCAGTTTCTAAGATCAGAGGGAGACTAGCTCTAGAATGCTCATGCATAAGATGGTCTTTTGTACCATTGCTACCCCTCCGATGAGAAGATTCATTCCGTGCCACATGAGGCTCTCCTCTGTCTGGTTCTGAGTCAGCAGGTCTTTAGCATATATATATAAACTTTTCCACTGTTTCATTCTTTTTTTTATCCATTTGACAAGGTCAAGGTGGGGTCGATACAAGAAAAATTTGGAACTAGTCCCTTTTTAGACATTTCTTGAGAAAACAAACTGTTTTTCATAATCTGAAAGTTTATGGAATTTTGACATGCAAGTTATATACACGCATGTGTGTTCATTTTTTGAGGGACTCTAATTAAATAAAATTCGGGTTGGGGAGTTGCCGCAATGAGTTGACTGTCAGCTGCTATAACTTCAACTTTAAATATTAAACCCAAACATGGGCTCCATGTTCCAATTCATACTGAAGCTTTATAATATATGGCCTTGGAGTAGAGGTATAATGATCTCTTGGGAGAGGCGAGATCCAATTAAAATTCAGTTTGCTGTCTTTAGGAAAGACATAAGCAGTTATATATCCTTTGAGAGGGTCTTAGGAAATACACACCTGAGCTTTAAATGGCTACTTATTTGACTGTGAAGTTGAATTTCAATTCATCTGGGAGTTAGAGCATAAGAAAGAATTCAAACAACAACACTCTGATATTTCCTGGTGTGTTACCAGGGAGAAAAGAGCTCCTGGAAAGTGAATGCCTTACACATTTGCAGATATTACCAACCACTTATAAAAACAAGACTATTGTTATGCATACAAGTCATTCCTTTTAGGGGAAGCCTAAGAGTGAATTGAAATGTGGCTGACATTTCTACCACAAGATAAAATGATTTTTTATGTCATGTTTAAGTTCTCTTAGTTAAAAAAAGAAAAAGGAAAGAAAAAACTCTATAACCCAGTATTCATAAGCAATTCCAGACGCTTCACTCATAAAATAACTCACAGGAAGACATTACACTTCTAAACACAAAAGCTATTAGCAGCCTTTTCTAATTCTCTTTTAGTTCAGTAGGGAATTATTGGTTATATTTCACAATCCCATACATTGTTTTAAAAAAACAAAAATACACAATAGATGGAACAGAAAACATACATACAAATGCTTTCTATTTCATTCATTAATTGACTACTAACATGAAACACTCCAACAATGGACAAGAGCTTCCCCACCCCCACTTCACTTGGTGGTTATTTCACTTCCTTCTTTTTTACAAGAGTCTGATATATTTTTAAAAATATAAAAAAGAAGAGCCACTATATTGCCTCAGAGTTAGCCCATCTCACCGCCCCTCTTCAAATTCTGATTGACTATAAGTTTATATTCGAGACCACAGACAGAGTGATGAAATAAGATCGATGGGTTTATCATATATCCATATTTAGACATTAAATGGCATTGTACTAGGGGTGATTTAATTACACAGCGCATTTATTCTTCAACAAATTTGTTGAACAGCAGTATTAGCTAAGGCAATGCGAGTTGATGTAATCAATAAACGCCCCACTTTCAGTGGCCAAATTTTAATACCACGAAGGTTTAAGTTTCATTGAGAGAAACAGTGCAATGAGAGTGGCTCATAGGATTTAGGGAGTCGTTATCCCTCCATCTCATGTCTCCAACATCTTCTAGAGCCTCGGAGTCCTCTGCATTTAACCAAGATAAGGGAAAAGAAGCTTGAGAAGGCTCCGCTGTTGGTATCCACCTTCTGCTCACACAGCCACAAATCATATAGCCACACCAACTGCAAGATGGTTAAGAAATATATTCCCTGATGGGGCAGCCACCTTCCAGTGACCACTTCACACTCTGGAAGAGGTTAGCCCCAACACCTGTAATAAGTTACTGTGCTGAGCATGGTGGAATTTTCAAAAATAAATCAAATCGGGATCTTGTCTTTCAGTGGCATGCACTTTAGAAAATTTTTCCAAGTATCCTATTTCCTTATCAGTAATAATAGTTAATATATATTAAAAGCTTGTTGCATGTCAAGCTCATTAGGGATCCAGTGGGTGTATAGGTGGGATTTCAGGACTCAAACGCTGGTGTGTGCATGTATGTATCCATATTCTTACCTCCTGACCTCTGCAGTCTTCTAGTCATTGCAGGCAGGGACTCAAGTCTGGTTCTCCTAAAAGTTCCTACCATCAGGCAGAGTCCACACCAGGCAATGATGAGTGTATATTATACTAAACAGAACCCCAGTACCTATTGCTGGGGTAGCTATCCGTCACAAATTAGGGCCAGATTCCAACTCATAAAAAGCTGTACTCCAAAACACAATTACCTATGAAGTTTTTGTAAAATTCGAAGTGCCTATACTAAAATATTAATTAATCATTTAAAAAAAAGCTGGGTCAATTCAAACGGAAATGCTAATTTATTTGAACAGATGGGCGTATGAGCATTAGTAGAAAACAAACTCGCTGAAAAAAGTAGTCACAAGAGAGAGCCAGATGCCCAAGTTATGTCAACACAACAGTTTAACCAGGATCTTCTACCATATTCTCCCTGCAAGTCCACCCTCTAACTTGCAAAATTTGCCTTGCTTCTCATGATCCATTTCCAATTTGACAACTTTTCCTCTCAAAGAAATGAAGGAAGGATTTCTCTAATTCTTGTTTCCTATGGCAATTCTCCCAGGTTTTAGGGGCAGGATTTTAAAAGAAGGAATTCCAGATACAGAGCATTCCTTGACTCGGAGTAGAAGAGGAGTAGATTCTAGTAAGGAATATAGTTCATATGCAAAAATAACTTGAATAGGAGGTGGAAGTAGGAATAAATAACCTATAAAACATGCAGATAAAATTCTATTAGAGGAGAGAGAGTACATGCAATTTTGCAAAAGTGAATTTTAGCTAGGGCTTTTAGAAACGTGTAGAATTAGTTGAGTCGACCAAGTGTAGAGAAAATAGGAAATGCCATTTGGAAGCAAATGATTTATTCAGTTAGTCAACTGACAAATACGTTGAGTGCCTCTATGCAAGGTAGGGCACAAAGTGCAGAGGGGACGGGGGACTGTAAAAATGTGCAAGACAGCATCTACACTCATTGAGGTCGGCAGCTAAGAGCAAGAACAGAAGAGGACAATTGGCATGTATGGAGCACTCACCTGTGCCTGGCAGCATGCTAAGTGTATCAGTTGTGTTATCACATTTGGCATTAATGCATGTAAATTACTTAGCCAGCTGCCTGGCACAGAAAGAGTGTGCAATAGTGGTAGCTGTGATTTAAATGCCAACTTTATGTGGAGATTATTGTTATCTTTGCTCTCAAAATAAGGAAAATAAGTCATGGTGAGGTTGGCGGATATATCCAAAACCCCTTAGTTGGAGAAATCAGACATACACAGATTGAAAGTTCAACAACAATGAGAGTATTCTGGGAAGATGGTGACCTGAGCATCCACCTTGCTACCTCCTCTCCTAACTCCCCCTTCCTCCATTCTAATTCTAATCAACTTCCAGCTACCTATCTTAAGTAGAGCATTTTCCAGGTAGGGAAACAGGTGGAGCCTGGAGGATGCATACAAGACCTCCCATCTGTGGGGGTCCAGCTGGAGAGAGCAGACGATGAGCTGATTTCCAGTAATGGTGAACTGGGGACAAGAATCAGAGCACCAAGCTGCCTGGAGGGTGTGCAGCGCTGGGGGATCTGTGAACTCCTTTAAGGGTGGTGTGCCAGCTCGAGAGACAATCTCGGGTGCACCTGCTATTCTCCTTGGCTTTAGAGGAGTTTGGATGGAGCTGGATGGACAGATGGGCTCAGGTCCTCTCTGCCCTTGAGGCAGGTCCGCCACCTTGCAGCTTTGTGGGGAAGTGATTTCCTCTTGACAATTTGCCAATAGGGACCAAGACTGCTGTATCTCCCACCATTCCTGCAACTCAAGGTTCCTCAACGCTAACCCCGGCAATTAGAACCAGGGTTGGAAGCAAAAGTAATGAACACCCCAAGGGGACCCAGTAGTCAGATAGAGAAATAACAATCCACGCACCAAGATGAATATTCTTCTGCTAAAATAGAACTGTCAGAGGAGACAGATAACCACTTTAACAAAGAATAAAAAGGATACTTATGGAGATGAAAGAATAGCATTAAAATAACTTCTCAGCACTCAAAAACACAGTTGTTAAATTTAAAAAATTTAATTCAGTTAAGGAAAGGATGGTCCCGGGTGAGGAAGGCTAACAGTATGAGGCAGTATATGGCAAAAGCCTAATGAATACTTTTGATTCTCAAATTGAGCTGATCATTAGATTCACCAGGGATGCCTGTTAAAAATATAGATCTTTCAACTTACCCAGCCCTAATAAGTCAGAAACTCTGGAAGTAGAGCCAAAGGAATTGCATTTTTTGTTTGAAGAGGGCACTGGTTATGGAGAACTGTTTGTTGAGATGGGAGGCAAATGTTGGATGAGTTGGATCCTCAAGTCTACAGGAAGTAGTTAGAATGGAGCTGAAGGGGTCTGCGAAGGGTGGGTCGCGTTTCTGAATAATGGCCTACAAATATGAAGCAAAGATTGATGAACGTTTTGTTTGCATGGTTCCAACTTTTCACGGGGTGTAGTCACAAACATTTGTCACGATTGTAGATCAAATATCAAGTCTAAAACTTTTGTATGTACGAGTCTAGCCTTAAATAATGTAAAACACATCAGATAAATAAGAAGTTGAAGTACTGTAATTTTTCAAAAGTTAAGAAAGTCTGGGTTCATCGAGTTCCCATTTCCCACACTCTGTGGTGTGTGTGTGTTTAATAACCAAAATACACAACTTAAATTTTTGCAGTCTTACTTTTTTAAGCAGTGACAATACGATGGTCCATTTCTCTCCCAATGTTCCTTTTCCAGAAAGATGGATCACCATTTTGGCAAGGTACGAGAGAACATGAATAGGAATAAATGGAGTGCTTGGAAGAAAAAATGTGTACTGGTGTGTTCAATTTGATAGAATCACCCTTGCATATTTTTTTCCTACATTTCCTGAACTACTCCCACTAAGGGAGACAACATAGTACCTTTTGGCTTTTTCCCTTCAAAAGGCTGCTTCTAGAGTCACTGATACAAAACAATAGGAATCAAAGGATTCATAGATCAAGAAAGATGGTTTTTGATAACTTCCAGTAGGTTATTCCCTTGGAGCTGGTTTTTTCCAGGAGGTGTGTTGGATTTGAACTAACGCATTAAAAAATTCTCACCTCCACTCTTATTTACTGACAGCAGCCAAGCTCCACAAGGCTGACCTTTCTGCAGTTGTGAGCCCCACAGCATGACCACTTCCTCAAGGGAAATGAGCCCAATATTTCCCCGCCTCAGAACCACAGAACACCAGTCGCATGAAATACTCTGCACCAAATGAAAAGCATTGCGCCATCAAATTTGGGATCAGATGCACAAGCTGTGCCCTCACAGAAGACCACGGGACACATTAGCACATCTGATTCTGAGGTCCCTGCAGCAGAAAAACTGTTTTAACTCTCTTTAACTCAGAATTTCCAAAAATTTTTTAATTGCTTACATTAGTTTGCTAGGGCTGTCTTAGGAAAGTATCACAGACTGGTTTATTATTTTTTTTTTATTGTGGTAACATTGGTTCATAACATTATATAAATTTCAGGTGTACGTCATTATACTTCCATTTCTGCTGAGTGGTTTAAACAACAGAAATTTATTGTCTCACAATTCTGGAGGCTTGGAGTCTGAGATGAAGGTGTTGGCAGGGTTGGTTCCTTCCAAGGACTGTGAGGGAAGGAGCTGTTTCAGACCTCTCTCCTTGGCTTGTAGATGGTCATCTTCATGGACACATGGTGTTCTCCCTGTGGATCTGTCTGTGTCCAAATTTCTCCTTTTGATAAGGACACCGGTCATATTGGATTAAGGTCTACTCTAATGACCTCATTTTAACATGATAACCCCTATAAAGACCCCATCTCCAAATAAGGTCACATTCTGAGGTACTGGGAGTTAGGACTTACATATGAATTTGGGAAGGGTGGGGACACAATTCAATCCATTACACCCCTGAACACTTTTTTCAAATGTCATCTATTAACAGACTGCAGCACACATTTTAGGAAACGCCACTAGGGCCTCACAGGTACCATGCTCTGCTTCAGCAGTTTCCAAATGCCATTTGCAGAATATACACAGAATCACTGGAGGTGGTTTTTAAAATTCCAGATTCTTGGGTCTCACCTCCACAGATTGAAATCTACTAGATCTAGAGAGGAACTCTGGTACTTGTAAAAATAAAACCTGTCCAGATTCAGACATATAACCAGACTGGACTTCTACAGCCAGTTAGCACTCCCTTATTGTTTTTAGACTTGACTTTGGCCAGATATCTCAGAATAGTTGCATAAGAATTGTACCTCTTGTTAAAATAGTATGAACGTCGGATTGTTTCCTCATCTCTGTTTTTATCCTATCTTGTATCTGCCTCCATCATGATACAAACTACTACTTATTGTGCATATAAAGACCCTGCCTTATTCGTCTTTTTATTCCCAGTGCCTACCAGAGAGATGGCACATAATGAGCATTCAGTAAGTGTTTATTGAATGAATAAGTACCTGAGGCAACATACATGCACATGTACAATTATTTTCTTGTAAGAAAAAGTTCTTTATATTGACAAACCTTTTCCTTGAGAGATTTCACCTTCTCTTAAGGTTTTGAAACATAACCCATGCAACCTTCCCCCGCCTTCCTGTTTACTCCAGCCCCAACAGCTTGCCCTTCATTTTCAAGACACTTCATACTCTTTTTAGCCTCAAGACTTTTTTGTACATGCTGTGTTGGGACTCATCTCTCTGCCCTCTTCCCCTACCCTGCCCCCAATTGTCACCACTATTTCCAAACTAATATTTGTCCTGCCTTCAAACTTGAAGTGGTGGCCCTCTTAAACATTTCCATATGATGCTCTGATCATACTTATAAAAATTAGTTCAATGGCTGCTCTCCTTGCCAGACTCTAAGCTACATGTGGGCAGGCTCCGTGTCTGTTGTGTTCATTTTTGAAACTGCAGAAACACAAAGTAGGAGTTTAAATATCAATTGAGTGTTTATGTACCTCATAGTGGTGATACGCTTTTCTCCACCATGAAACCGGGAACTTTTCTAGAACAGGGACTTGACTTAATTCCTTTTTCTATTTTCAGCACCTGGCACAGTGACTACAAGACAGAATATTTTCAATAAATTTCTTTAAAATTGTTAAGACTTTTATTTATTTGTATATTTGTTTACTTTTGCCTAGATGAAAGCCTGAGATAGACATTTAGGACCATGGTAGATGTTGGTGAAAATGTAAAAATAGATTTGTTCTTTCTTGTCATTAGATCCCAAACTTAAAAATCCGTAAAATAAAAACAAACCAGAATAACAGGGAATATTTAATGGAATCAAGGCACCCCAGACAGCTGATATGCTTCTAAAAAGCAGAGGGTAACAGTGAATGAAATAACAGTGTAAGTCATTTTTCAGATCGCCAAAAGATCATTTCAAATACAGCTCTTCACAATTATCTTCTTATCAAGAAACTGGAGCATTTGTCGCGTGGTGATTCCACCAATTCACTATTTCTAAAGGCAGAGAAACCTCGAGGAGACATGCACAGTTGCGGCACGTCAGGACTGTGGCAATGACCAAACTTCAAGTTATGTGAGTTACCGGAACTTTATGGGACATTTACCTCTCTTCCTGAAGACGCTACTTTGCTTTTTAACTCTTGTAATGTTTGGTTCTTTCAGTGACAACCTACAGAGGACAAGAGGTTTCTTCACAGGATATTGAAAATTGGCTTCCTGGTAACCTGTTCACCTTACTTTTACGCAATTATGTAAGATCTGGAGAATGGGCTCTATTTCTCTGGGGAAGGTGGAAATGTGTCTTGTGTCTCTTGCCAACATCCCAAGTGTAGATCTGCTCACAAGGGAGCGGAGCAGAAGTTTTATGTTGGACAAAATTGCCTCCTTAGAAAGAAAGAGGTTGTGATCCTGTTCATTTCTCTTGAAGATTAAATGGATTTTTGACATCTTTAATGGATTGAGATGATATCAACTGAAGTCTCTTGGCAGTAAAATGAGCTGTAAAAGTGGTTCTCTCTTAGGGAAAGGGTGTCTGGACTAGTGATGAAGCCTCAACAGCAGGGCTTGGGGTTTCTGGCACAGAGTGGCTAAGACTGGAAGCATCTCCCAATATAAAGATGATGGCATTAGGAAAATGGCTTGGCCTTTTGAGAGACCAAGATCATCCTCACCTGAATAACTACCAAGGCACGGGCCCAGCAAGGCTGCCGTCACAGCAGTAGATGCTGGTGCAGCAACTTCACAGGTTTTCCACTGAGATGTTGTGAAACCCACAGACCATCTCTGGTGGATCAGAGTCCCCTGCTCTCTTGCCACCTGGGGTTTCTAAGCAGCACTGGCCTACCTCTTTGTTCTAGGTTGGTTCCTGGGATTCTGGGTCGACACGAAGAAAAGACGAAAGCCTCAAGGGAAAGAAAAGTGAAGGATTTAGTGATCAGTTAATTTTCTTTTTAACAATGTTAGCTTTCTTTAATACTCCAGGCTGATGAATGGACCATTTCAACCACAGTGGCAAAGAATGAATTATTGATGTTGTAATAGTTCCTCATTACTGCCGTAAAAAATGACCACAAACATAGTGGCTTAAAACAATACAAGTCATTATTCTACAATTCTGGAGATCAGAAGTCCAAAATGGATCTTACTGGGCTAAAATTAAGGTGTTGTTGGGGCTGTGTTACTTCTGGAGGCTCTAGGGGAGAATCCATCTTGTTGCCTTTTTCAGTTTTTGGAAGCCATCTACATTGCTTGCCTGGTGGCCTCTTCCCCCATCTTCAAAGCCAGCAATGCAGCATCTTCAAAATCTCTCTTTCTCTCCTCCCCTACCTCTCTCCCTCTCCCTCTGTTTCCAGAGTCACATTTCCTTCTCGTTTTAATCTGTTGCCTCCCTCTTAGAAGGACACTTGTGATTACATTGGACTCAGAAAATCAAGAAAGTCTCGCCATCTCAAGGTCTGTACCCTTAAACACATCTGCAAAGTCCCTTTTTCCATGTAAAGTAACATTCACAGGTTCCAGGGACTAGGATGTAGACATCTTTGGTGGGGGCAGGGCATTATTCCGTCTGCCATAGGCACCCTTCATCATCTTGGCAATGAATGAATGGTCAGCACCCATCATCACCTTAGCACACAGCAGGGCTCTTTAAAAGGGTACTCACTGGTTAAGAAAGGGAAGAGGGGAACAAAACTTATATCATTAGTACAACAGACAACACTTGGTGACTTTGGATTCTGGTTTGGTTGGATGGCATGGATGTAAGTGCCATTAACTGAGGTCAGAAATACATGAGAAGCCTTCAGAGAAAAAATACATGATTTTAGATATTTTCAGTTTGAGATATAGCATAAATTAATCCAGTACCAGATACAAATGCAAAATCTCTTATAGTATATAATTGTGTGTTATATTTTATAAGGATTTGGCATATATATTGTTATACATTGTAACATAACATAGTTCCAATAAAAATCTACCATGGCATTGAAGATACTGCAATGTAGGTAATTTATACGTCAATTCATTTCTCAGCTCTGTTTTGATCCCACACCAACCAAGATACAAAAGTAATTTTTCACCCATTTTCATAAGAAACACAAACACAGTGGGACTAATGTGATGTTGGTGGTTTTTCCTGAAGATTGGTGGGGGTATGGGAAGCAGTTATGGTACATTGTACTGTATAGATCTCTTCCATGTCCCTCCCATTTTTGCAAAGTTACTCCCCTATTATTTAAAGGTAGGGTCCAACCAACACTCAAACTCCAGAAATTTGCCCCAGAGCAGATTTACCCTGAAGCCATTGACACTTAAGTTTCAGGCCCCACTTGCACACTCCCTGTAAGTTCTGGGAGTCACTGGGAGCTGTAGACTGTTCTAGGTGGAGCAAGAAACCGGGGGGGGGGGGGGGGGGCAAATGTTGAGCATTTCTGAGAAAATGCCTCAGAATATCTCAGAAGCAAGGGACCTGTATCTCCAAGGCTTTAGGAACCTTTTTGTGGTTTTTATTCTCATTCTAGATATTCACTTTTGAACCTGATTTTAAATTCATAATTTTATATTTTCTCAAAGAAAGCCCTCCAAATTCTATAAGCTTCAAGCTTTACAAAACCTATCTATTCTGTCTAAATGGATTTATAACAGCACTTACCAAACAAAGATAGCTTTGTGCCATGAGGATTTTTCATATAGGCCTCCTAGACAACAATATTTTTGCATATAATTATATATAATTTTCCTGCACCTGTATGATGTTGGCCAAAGTCATCTGTGTCCAATTCATTTTTGCATCGTTGGTGCTCAGAAAGTTACCAGGTGTTCAGTCAGAATTTTATAAAAATGTATTGATGTATTAGGTAAAGGGATGGGTTAATTTAAACTAATTCTTACATGTGATTTGATCTAATGCATAAAATTAGGGACTGAGCATCAGCGTTAACTGTGTACTTGCATTTGCCACTGTGTTCCCGGAGGGAATAGTATGAGAGGATCATCACCAAGGATGAAAACCAAGAGTTCTCAGCAGACTCACATTCATCCCTCCTCCGTGCTGTGAGACACCTGGGGAGGGTTCTCAACAATTGGTTGCCTGTGACCAGAAGGGACAGTTTAAGGTGGAAGCTTAGTTCTGACCACAGGTCAAGCCAAGGTCTCTAGTCCAGCTTTATCAATAAGTATCAATATTTATCAATAGCCAATATGTTGATCTTCCGTCTGCCTCCGGCATCTATCTATTTTTCATAGCTTGTAGTGGGGAGGGGCATGTTTAGTTATCATCCTTAAACCAAAACAATTCCTTCTGGAACATAAGATGCTATACTCTGTTGTTTGCTTTGCTAGGTCAGGAAATTCCTGCTCTGAGAGTTCCACAAACAGATTTGTTCAGATTTGAACTGACTTCAGAAAAAAAAAAAAACAATAAGAAAACCTCTAAGGTTAAGAGGTGGCTTCTGATTAGTAGCAGAATGAACAGGAAGGCAAGCAAAAGAGGCCTCTGAGATTCAGGCCAAAGGAAATGAAGAGGATGGTGGATCAGCCCAGAGGAAGAGCAGGCAATGGAAAACAAGAAAAATTAGTGGGAGGACAGAACAGAACTGACGGCTTAGAGGATTATGGGAGGAAGAAATGAAAGGAAGCAGATACAAGATTCTAGAGCCCAGAGAAACAGCCAGGCCCCCTGAGGGTAAGGAGGGAGGACAAGGGAGGCAGCAAGTCAAATCAAAGAAAAGGGTAGAAATATAAGGAGAAAGGTTTGAAGGATTGTGCACTGTTAGGGGTGGGGACACAAATTTATTTATTGCGTTAATGTTTTTTGTTAATGTTTTTCATCTAGTTCCTTTACAATTTTAGTTTAGAATTTCTTTAAATAGCTGTAAAACGGGACCATTAGCTGGGAATTACTTTAAATCAAAAACAAAACAAAACCATTGCAAACAAGTGGGAGTTTCCATACCCCTAATCAGAAAGGCCTGTGTTGTGCTTCCAAATCCTGGCGCTAGAGACCATGAGAAGTTTTTAATGATAGTGTTTCCATAAAAGCCTGATTTAATACAGTCATCACCCAGACCAAATGTGGGGGAAATTTAAAAACTGCTTTCAAATCCAAGTCCTCCTTTGAAATTTAAAATTATATTCTAAGACGATGGTTCCTATAAATTTTAAAGCAAGGGAACAAACTAAAAGAAGCAGCACAAGGAAGATTTAAAAAGAAGCAGGGTAGGAGAAAGGACTACATACAGTTTGGTTACATTTTCTCATAAAACACATCAGGTCTTATAAGCATATGAGGTCTGGGCCCAGTGGTTTTAAGCCTTGAAGACTCATTTTAAACAAACTACCTGGAAAAACACCACACTCAATTAAGTGTTCAGGACAATTGTATATCCCCAGTTTATCCATGTACTGGAAGTGCCCAAACTCTATCCTCAGAGGTCACTAATATGGGGTAACTCCCAGAAAACCCATTGCCATTCTCAATGGCCAATGGCTCTGGTAGTTTATGTGATGACAAACATTAGTTTTCATAGCAGAGCCTTCCTTTGTTTGATAACTGTGTGAAATTCTACAGTTGGGAGATGTTTATATTCACATGAAAATAAATGTAAGCAAACCATCTTATGGTAAACATCTCTCTACAAAAAACAAATTCCATCTTTTTACATAGAAAAAGGCAGCAGCAAAATGAAATTAGTGCCTTTGGCTCCTTACGTTGTAAAATTATCTGGAAGCTCTTTAACATTGCCCTAAGAAATCATTTAATTTGGATTATTTCAGGGTATGTCACTGTTATAAAATTGCTTTGGGTAGCTGCATCTTTAATGAGGCTGAGTAGATAAGAGGAACAGATACTCTCTAGCTTCAAAGCTCTCTCAACAAATGTGAAACAACTGTATTAATTTAACTTAATTTATTTTAACCAATGGGTTTATTTGTACCCCGCCTTCTTCTAGAAAGGACTTAAGGCAGCTTAGCTAGTGTGAAGGTCTGAAGGTATAGGTACTCCTGGAAGCCTCAGATTAATATCTAGAACATATAACGTGTCCAGATGGTTTTCAATTATCAATGTGTTAATCTAAGCTTGGAAAGAGCTTTTAAACTACAGTGAAACATCAACTAGCTTCGAGCCTGCATTTTTAGCAAGCTATTTTGTCATTTGGAGACCTGCACAATAAACCCATTGTTCCTTTTTTTAAAAAAAAAAAAAAAAAAGAAAGAAAGAAAAGGAACCCTCTGGTGTTGCTTTTGTGCTTCTTATCATCTTATCATTCAGCAGGCTATTCAGGATCATATGTGGGAAAGTATGTGTGTAAGATTGAACCCTATACTCAGTGCAGGAATTTCTTGGAAAAACATCCTTCTTAAATGAGTAGCTATGTAAGAAATAAAAGAGAAATTTTACTTTTTTGATGAAGTTGGCTTTTTATTCAGTACGTTGCAAATCTAATATTTAAAATTAGGAAGTAGACCATCTATCTGGATGTTTTCACACTCCGTTTTTGTGACGACAGCCTGCTTAACTGAAATTAGTAATGGATTCTCGCAATAAAGAGGGAGAGAGTACCATCTCTAAGATGATCTGCTATGCCTCAATATCCCTTTGTTTTGAGATTAATTTAAAAGGTGGCAAAGAGACATATTTTCTACTGAATTATGCCAATAGTACACGAACGTTATGGGGATAAGAATATTCACAAAGTTCCCTAAATACATCAGTATGTATGAGTTGAGGGCCCAAGACAGAACCAAAAACCAATCTCTCTCTAATCTCAACACTGAAACAGACTCATTCTGAAATCCTGTTAACTGGAGTAACCCCAATTTATGCCCAGATTCCATCTGGGACATGCAGTAGCGCCAAACATCTCACAATTGAAGAATATTCATTATAGATATTTCTGTTGACAGAAGTGAGGGTTAGAGCATTTACAGATGTGACAAACAATTGGTCAGATGCTACTGGACATTTAGAAGCCTCACTGGCTTTTCCACTAAATTTAGTGACAGCTGATTAATTAAAAAGCCCATTCTACTATTACTACTAGTTTCCCTTGAACAATTTCATAGCCATCATTCACTGAAAAGAAAAATAAGGACAATCTCAATAGTACATGAATAACTACTTCAAACACAATAATTTTTACAGGGCTTATTCCTATCCTCTACTGTTCAGCTTGGCCGTGGCCCAGGGTTCTGTTACTGAAGAAGGGAATGGCTATTGGGAAGCAAGTAGTGGACTCCACCCTCTAAGCTCCCCAAACATATATATGTACTCATTCCCATGCCGGAAACAAGTTTCATCCATTTACTACATCTAGCTCTAAGCCTAGACTCTGTGTGCATTCCTCTCTATTGGGTTCAAATGTGGCTGCTATAAGACTAAAAGATGAGTTATTACTCCCATTAAACCATACATAAAATGGTAGTGAAGAGAATAGGGAAACTGCAATTAAAAAAACTCTGTTTTCAGGAAGAAGGAAAAGGAAATATGCAGCTGTTACAGTTCCCCCACGGTGATCAAATTCTGCAGGGCAGAAACAGCACACCCACCACAGGACCAGGACAATGGGGAGGTTTATTGTTGACCCAGCTGACAGGCCATGGTTCTAATCCCTGGGAGAGTTTCCCTTGTCCGTTGGCCCCTGTGGCTCCAACACAGGCTACTCCAGGAAGTTCTTCTTTGTCCATTATCTTTCACAACCACAGCTGAGATAGACCTTGCAGAGTACTTCTTTCCTTGGTGTCTTAGCTCAGGCTACCATAATAAAATACCATGGACTGGGTGGTTTAAGCAATAGACATTGATTTCTCACATTTCTGGAGGCTGGGAAGTCCAAGATCAGGATGACAGCGTGGTCAGTTTCTGGTGAGGATCCTTCCTGGCTTACAGATGGCCTCCTTCTAGCAGTCATCCCTCATGGTGGGGGCGGGGAGAGATAGAGAGAGGGGAAGAGAAAGAGAGAGGGAGAGGGAAAGAGAGAGCTCTGGTCTCTTCCTCTTCTTATAAGGACAGTAATCCCACCGTGGGAGCCCTACCCTTGTGACCTCATCTAAACCTAATGACCTCCCAAAGGCCCCACCTCCAAATACCATCACACTGGATATTAGGGCTTCAACATACAAATTTTGAGGGGACACAAACATTCAGTCCATAACACTTGGGGTTACTTAGCTTCAGTGGCCCACTTCCAGGTGGTATGGGTTTTGGGGCCTGGAAACTTATTTAAGGAGTTTTACAGGCACAAACTATTTCAGACAGGCTCGAGGTTTCTTTGGCTGTACAGTTCTCTCAAAAACCTAGTAGACGTCCCATCTGTTTGTTGTTGATAAGTTTCTGTGCAGGGAACAGTCAAATATCTTATCTAGACATAGTTTTCAAGTCTGGAGACTTTCTTTCACCTACTAATGTTTGCGCTGTCATTCCTAAATCCTCAAGTGAGAAGACAACAACCTAAATCCCACCTTGCCAGTGGCCCGCCACCTTAGTGGCCATCTCCTGCTAAACTGATCTAAACTGCTTCAGACTAGGGTGTGGAAGTAGTTGACTTCCACCCCAACAAAACTCCCAATTACTGGACTTTAAAAGACCTAAATCGCAGACTTCAGGAACAGAACACCTACCTGACTAATGCAGCATTTCTTTTTATCTCTTCTTCAGATTGGTTAACTTCAGCCTGAGGTCACCTTTTGCTTATAGAGCAGGCAACACATACAGCTATATTGAATTTTACCAGTTATCAATCCTCAAGTGACATGTTTCCTCTCAGGGAAAGCGGGGAATTAGATGTGTCACTGCAGTTCTTCCTAATGAGCTTCCATTTCCCATTTTCCTTCAAGGCTACCCCTGCAGCTATAGCAGTCCCCTCCCAGCTGCCATCAGCCCACAGTGTGTAGAGTCATCTGAAAACCAGACTCAGTATTTTCTTCTTCTCCACCAACCAACTTGTCATGGAGAGTACCTGGTGAATCCTTAGGAGTGGTTTGAGGTAGAGCTGGTGGAACGGTAGGAATCCTGGGAGAGTGAGTCACCTGCTCGCTCACCCAAGTAAGGAGGCCTTTGAGCTCTCCTTAAACCAATTATTGAATCCACTCACTGACGGATGTTAATTGGCCTGCTTGGCTTTATGGCCCAGATTTATGCTGTCCAATATGGCGGTCACTAGCCACATGTGACTACTGAGCATTTGAGTATGGCTTGTCTCAGTTGAGCTGTAATGGAAGTGTGAAATACACATCATACTTTGAACACTTAGTACAAAAAATGTAAAATATCTCAATATTTTTTTATTGATTACTTTTACTTTGGAGATTTGATGAAGCTGTGAATTCAACCTACATTATAATTCAGCAACCCACTGGATCAGCCTCTGCCACTGATATTTGCCTGCTAGAGATAAGAGACTATTTGAAGGCAATCCTTGAAAAACCATGGTTTATTAACCAGGACTTGAATAGAGAATTTAAAGCCTTGCACCTGACATTTTTTTTAAAAGCTCTTTAGTACAATTATAAGAGGCCAACACACAAGATTATAAAATAGCCACAAATAGAACAAGTGTGAGAATCTTATCACTTAGAGACTCTGCTGGTGACAACGTTAGCTTTGTGGATACAGAAAGGCATTGAAATGATAGTGAAAAACAAATTCTTCATCCAGATCCTTGATCAGTTCTAAAGCAACATTCCTGGGAGTAACGCCATTCCCATCATGCTCCACGATTTTAGCAGCTTCCAATTATCTGGGATGATCATCTTTTCTTTATTTCTCTTTTTTCCTCCCTACATGAATATCTATGCATTGTCAAATGTAATTTTGAAAATTTAAGTCATCACTAGGGGACCTGGGATTATAATGGTCTCATTCTCCTTTATTCAGAAAGGATGGAGTTGTTCTGCCTTTTTCTTTTTAACATGTATATATCTCAATATAGAGAAATAGCAACTGTAACATCAACTATAGTCAAATTCCACATCTCAGTCTGGTTGCATCTTCTGCCTTGCAAAAACTATCAAGTCATTTTGTGCATCTGTTTCCTGGAGCCTTTGGTGTGTGCTTTAGGGAGGAAATGGAAGAAAAAAACAAAACTATTCCTCTCTATTTATCTTTCACTCAAAACAACTGGGACTGGAATAAGTTTGTTTGAAAACTGTGTCTACTTTTTTTATCAGGTTGAATAAACCAAGCAAAATGCAAACCACACACATCCACTGTTCAGATTTTTTCTTCATTCCTCATATAGGAAAAGAGTCATTATAGGATATTGGCTGGACTACCACCACAGTAACTCTTGGAGGAAATACAATCAGAAATGTAGAGCCAAGAAAAGGTCAATTTTCCATTTTATTCATCATCAGAAAAATCACTTTTGTGGAACAGAACACCTAAAGTCAGTGATTCCAAAACTTTAACTGACATTCTATGACCTGGGGGTGGGGGGTAGGGAGTAGGGGGAGACTTGTTAAAAAACAGTCTGCTGAGCCTCAACCCCAAAGTGTCTGAGTCAGGAAGTCTGGAATGGGGCCCAAGATTTTGCATCTCTAACAAGTTTACAGGTGACGCTGATACTATTGGTCTGGGGAACCTCACTTTGAGAACCACACCCTCAAGGTATCATTGGAAAGGAGAATGTGAGTGCTTTACCTGATCAGTTCAATGCCTGCAGCTGAAATGCTTTGGGGGGAGGGAGGATCAATTTGCAATCAACTTGAGACCCAGACCCGTAACCTATCCACCTCTGGTTCACCTGCTTTGGAGAGGTACTGGCAAAGTTGAGATACAGGAGATACTGTTTCAAACAATTATAAATAAGTACAGCTTGTTCATCGCCTTTTTGGCAAAAAGAGGCTTGAAATGAGCAGTCTTCATTGGTAAAGAGCCAGGGAACATTACATGATTTTATTTTAACTCCCACACTGACAGAATCTTAGTTTTGTTACTCTTCCCACCAGTGGAATCTAAGAACCACCAGCAGAAACTCCTCCAGGATTCAGGTGATGGCACAGATGAGACTGAGTGGTGGTGCTAAGGTGAAGTCAAGCAGGACCATTTCCTGCCCAGAGGAAAAGCATCTCTGAATCACAAGAACATGACAGAGATTCAGTTGTAGTTCCTGAATGCCTACCATGTTCTCAGCATATAATAGTACTCTAATGCCTCTCACATGGGGCTTTGCATCAGGTCCTTAATAAACACCAAATGAATGAATGAATGAAAAAAGATTAATGTCACAATATTTGCTACATGATATCACACAATCCCAATGAACTTGATGAGTTAAAATCTATGCCTTAGCAATATTTACCTCAACTTCTGTGCTCTACATCAGCATCAGCACTCTGTGAGAAAGGCACAGATTGTGGTGTCGGCTCAGCTCACAGAAATTTTTCCAGTGGCTGCCTTCAGTTCATTTGGTGAGTTGCAGTCTTCTTGGTGAGAGATGACAAGACCAATCAGAACATCTCATTTTCCACAGTGATAGGTCCAAGTGGTGTTCAGGTGACTCAACCAGGGCCGGCAAGAATCTTTCCCAGAATATTTGAAATTGAAATTCCAAAAGAGGAATCGCTCTGCGTTTCTAGTCACATATATAGCTTGTAGGGATGTTACCTGGGCAGAAGCCAAAAGAGAAAGTAGATAAGTGAGTCCGAGTTAAAAGGAGAAAGAAAGATTGAGGCAAGAGGTAAAAAGGCAAAATTTTATGAGCGTGATTAGAGACTGATTCCCAAACCTATCTGCTTTTCTTCCTGGGTTCACATTTGGACTAAAATTTCCAGCCACCTTTTCAATTTAATCTAATCATACAACTGAATTCTAACCAGTGCATATGAATGAAAATGATGGATACCATTCGAGGCCTGGCCCATAAAACTCTCTTGTGCCTGATTCTTCATACTCTTTCATTTTTTTCTGGCTTGTTACAAACAAACATGAAAATCTTGAAAGCTTAATTTGAAGACAGCAGAACCAGAAAATGGAAGGAGCCCAAATCTCCGCTTCGAGGAGTGTTGTCTACTGATCAAGAACACCCAGTTCAGACTTTCTGTCGGTTAGAAACAAGCATCTATCATGCTTAATCAGCACATATTTCTGAATTTGTTTGTTTAGCAGCCAGCATTATCTTAACTAATAAAGGAATTATTTAATGTCTAGATGCCATTTAAAACATGAGGTTATAGGACATCTCCTAGGGAGTGGGTTTATATAGAGAATAGAAGCGGTTTGAAGCCTAATCTCTGAGGCACTTCAACATTTAAAAATCACGAGAAAAAGGAAAATTAGCAAAGGAATATGAGAAGGACCGTAAAGGTGAGTAGGAAAAAAATCTAGGGGGCTGTGATGTTCTAAAACTATTGTGAAGAAAATATTAGAGAAGGAATGACTGATGCACTATATGCAGTCGCTGAGACCCTTTTTTTCTGCACCTTTTTTCCAACTCTATGACATTCTTCAGTATTCTTCCAATAAATTTCCTGTTTTCTTAAAGTAATGTGAGTTTGCTTCCCATCAACCAAGAGCCCTTGACTATGGTGGGCACCCTCTAAGATGCCGCCAGTGGTTCCTGCCTACTGGTATTCATGCCCTTGTATAATCTCTTCCCGTTGAATATGGGGTGGACTTATTGGTTCACTTCTAATGAATAGATTGTGGCAGAAGTGATAGGCTATTACTTCTGAAATTAGGTTATAAACAAATTGTGGCTTCAATCTTGGGTCTACTCTCTCATGCTCTCTCTTGGAGCAGTCAGTCTGGAGAAAGCCATAGATTGCTATGTTGTGCGGCAGCCTTGTGCAGAGGCACGTGGTGAGGGACCTATACCTGCTAACACCACATGAGTGAGCTTGGAAGTGGCTCTCCCACCCCAGTTGAGCCTTTGGATGAGACCTGAGTCCCCACCAACAACTTGAGTGAAACCTCATTAAAAAATCTTGAGCCAAAATCACCAGCCAAGCCACATCCAGGTCCTTGACCTACAGAAACTGTGAGATAAAAATTATTTTCAGCCATTAAGTTTTTGGGGTAATTTGTTATGCAGCAATAGAAAATTAATGCATTAACCAATACACTTGATGAGTACAGAGATAATCATTCCCATTAAATATGCCTAAGTAGTAAACAGCCTAAGAATGTTCTTATTCTTACTTATGCCTCACCTAAAAATCATTTTAAAGAAAAAAATCTGAGGCTCCTACAAGTAAGGTAATGTGCCCAAAGACTTGCAGCTGGCAAGTGGCAAGCTGTGGAATCAAACCTACATCTCTTTCTTTTTTTTTTTTTTTGTGAGGAAGATCAGCCCTGAGCTAACATCCATGCTAATTCTCCTCTTTTTTTTTTGCTGAGGAAGACCAGCTGTGAGCTAACGTCTATTGCCAATCCTCCTCCTTTTTTATTTTCCCTAAAGCCCCAGTAGGTAGTTGTATGTCATAGTTGCACATCCTTCTAGTTGCTGTATGTGGGACGCGGCCTCAGCATGGCAGGAGAAGCAATGTGTCGGTGCACGCCCGGGATCCAAACCCGGGCCGCCAGCAGTGGAGCGCGCACACTTAACCACTAAGCCACGGGGCCAGCCCCCATCATCTCTTTCTAATTACAAGACGTGTTTGGAAAGAATATGAGTGGAATTTTATGGTTGGTGAAGGATTCATATAGAGAGTAGTAGAAGTATCTGAAAAGGTAGGTTGGAATCAGATTGAGGAAGGCCACTTTGAAGATAAGGCTAAAGAGTTTGTACTAAATCTTAGATAATAGGAATAAAGACTTTTTTTAGTAAAGGGATGAGACAGTTGAAGTTTTGTTTTGCAAGATTTATTTGGTGTCTGTTTCCAGTGTGAAGAGACTGAAAGAAGAGAGACCTGTCCAAGACCAGCTGGTTTAGGCATGTAGAAAGAAAGAGGAATGAGAGAAATCTCTCCAAAGAAGAATCAACAGGACTTGGTGACTAATTTAACACAGCCTAGAGGAAGGGAGGTAATGGAGAGGAAGCCTAAATGATAAGGACAATGGTGCTACCATAAACAGAAGTAGGGAGGTCAAAAGAAGGACTGAGTCTGAGGGAAGCAGATGAGAGGAAAGGGAAGATGAATTTCACCTACATAGTTGGATTGGAGGTAACAACATGTGAATGTTGAATGTTGAATGCATATCTAGAAATCAGGAGTGGTCTTGGCCAAAGATAATGACTTGGAACTCATCTGCATAGAGGCAATTAAAATCTTCGGAATCCAAGAGTTTCCAAGGAAAGACAAAGAAAAGCAGTGTAGTAGACACTATTGGTTTCCAACATCCATTCCTCACCTTGACCTTCCTAACTGAATTCCCATTTGGTTCAGTTATCATCGTACCTTCTCTCAGCCATGAGCTTCACTCAAAGTTGTTCCTGGATCCAGAAGGTGGATCCTGATCAGTCTAAGCCAATAATGGTCATTCCCAGCTCTGTTAGGAATGTGCACGGGACACAAATCTATGCAATGAGATTTGAGAAGTCCGCTGGGAAGTTCCTAAGGAGGCCTGAGAGGAGATGGCCTCCTGTTTCCCTTCAGAAGTTGTTCTGTCTCTGTCTTGACATGAAACCTGGAACTGCTCTGCTATCTTGGGACCCTGGAGAGTCAGGCTTCATTGGGCACAAACATCCTGTGATACAACCAGAAACCAAACCTTGCGCAGTTATTTGAATTCAGAGACCTGGAAAAGGAAACAAAACCAATGAAATACAGAGAAGGATTGATCAGACGCTAGGAGGAGAAAGAAAAATCAAATTAGGCTCTGAAGCCAAGGTAGCAGAGAATTGAAAAGAGGCCAGGGATTTTGATAGGGATTTTGATAGAGCTTAGGCATGGCTGGGGTGAAACATCTCAGTAGAGACAGAATAAGCTAGACCTGGAAGGGAACAATGGGAGACAATCATCCTTTGAGACCAGCACGTTCAAAGAGCTGCACTTGACTAGATTCCTGAGGTAATTCTGGGGTCACAAGAGGTTGTTTCTGAACTATTAAACATATTCTGTTTGGAAAAAGTGACATTCAGATTGACTGGGCAAGTCATTCAAAAACCAGCCTCAATAAAGCTATTATTCAGATTCACCTTGTCAGTGTGAAAATGTGGGTTGAAATGGACTTGGCTACTTGAAATTAAGTGTCATCACAGGCAGCAGCCTCGGGAAGCACTCCAATTCAGACCTCGATTATAAAAGGCTTTGAGCCACAGGGAGCCCGGAGTGGCATTCAGAAGAAGAGAAGGGATTCTTTCTCTGGGATTTTCCCTATTTGCAGTGCGAATCCCACGTGAATGTTCTTTCCCTTCAGTGATTCTATTTGCCTGCTTTCAGCATATTCTTCTCACTTCTCCCTCACAGTTCTCTCTCTCTTGGAGAGAGCATCTGAACCCTTGGGTGAGAGTCACCTGTGGCTTCACGAGCTGTTGGAATTAACTAAAACTCACCCTTTCCCAATAAATCTCCCCCAAGCCGCCACACGGCAGCTGTGAATTCCCAGCGTGGGACATGGCCTAGGTACCAAGAAAAGCTGGCTGTATTCCTTAACCTGGTTCATCCCCGGTCCCAAAGAATCCACAGACGCTGACACCAAGACACTCAAAGAAAACTACGCAGCTCTTCTCAGCACAACTCTTTATCTAACCCGCCTGGAAGATTCGGCACTTAGGTTTCCCAGAAGTTTGGGCTGGGTTTGCTCTGACAAAAGATGAAGCCGACAAGACACAGAGTTCAGAAAATGGTGATTAAATACAAACCTTGCTAGCTATTAGGCAAGATTCAAGACTTCAGAAAATGCAAATAAAATTACCGAGGGTTGTTTAGGCAGCGGCTAATCAGAAGGAGAAGTAATATCTGGTTGTACAATGGGGGCACAGCCATTCTTCTCCGATTTAATGTATTTGTGGGAGTTCACTTCTTTTCCCAGCTTTTACCCCGGGGGGTGGTGGCTGAGGATGGAAGGGATACACAGAGTTGACAGCCAGTGCATAAAGCATTTACTGGCTAAAGATGCCTACGCTCTGCCAAAATTGTGTTTATTTGTTAAAAATATACTTCATTGTGTTGTAGCAAAACTAAATCCCTCCCCAGCCCCCACGGAGACAGAGTGATTGGGTTTCAGGGTGACGTGCCAGCTAGTGCTTTTGGGGGCATGAATGTGCCAGCTGCTCCTACAGCACTCATTTTATTTCCAGTCCCTAGGCTGGTTTCACACTTCGTTTTTGTGTAAGGGAATCAGGATTAGTGGCTCTTTTGTTAGTGAGGGGGAGAGGGAGAGAAGCAGGTCCTTTGAGCTCCATACACATGGGCAGCCTAGCAGGCAAGGCTCAAAGCTTTGATTTACTTCTCACTCGCTGACTTTTTCAAAAAAGAAAGGATCCACTGCGTCAGGCTGCTCCGTGGGAAGCTGGTATGGCAATGGATGGGGGTGACCGGCGTATCCAGAATGCAGTTTGCAGCCACCAAGCCAGGGTTATGCTGGAGCTCCAGGCAGATAAGATGCTCCCAACCTGGTAAGAAGAGTTTGTAGAAATGAATGCCTCGTTATCCCATGGTGAGAGGTGTTATTGGGTGGTTCTTGTCTGAGAGCTGAACAGAACATATGGATTCCTGCTTGATTCTTTAAAGGAGTTAACATTAACTTTTACCCACTTGGAAATGCCGAACTGCTGCAAATGTCCAAAGCCTCCCTCATTGGCGGGCTTGTCCAAGTGCAGTGGCCTGCTGGAACAACACCAGTGAGGTTCTCCTTCACCGAGCAAATCACTCGGCCCCCGAAACAGAGTGGCCTCTTGTATGGAGCGACTCCTCTTCAGATGGAATTGCTAAACACGTCCACACATGCACACACGCATGCACACACATGACACAACGTATTTTTTTGGTTGTTTTTTTAAGACTGGGAACAAAATTACTAAGCAAAATTTCCCAATGAACACTTCTCTCTTTTATTTTTAAGGACAGAGAAAGACAAAGTAAAAAAGGAGCCTCTCTTCTCCTCCTTCCCTTCCCCCAACAGCCCAGAATCAAAACACTCGCTCTGAGGAGGGAGCAGTGGGGGGAAAGGTCAAGAAAATTAGGCCTTGTCTATTGACTGGCTCCGTAAGGAACTATTGTTGCTCAGCAGCTGTTCTTGCTTCTTCAGAAGCCTTGCCTGCAAGGAGACGGGGAAATGGAGTGTGTGACACTGGCAGGCAGGGGGAGTGGGGAGTAACATCGAATATTTTTTGCAACTCAAGAAAGATGGGCTTTGTTTCTCAAAAAAGAGCAGAGATCCTGTTTCTGGGTAGCTGTTGTCAGAAACTGGTTTTAACCAAAGACAGTTGGATAGTAAGCATGAGTGTGTGTGTGTGTGTGTGTGTGTGTGTGTGTGTGTGTGTCAGTGGGAGGGGGAAGGGTAGAAGAGAAACAGAATAAAGTCACAATCTACTCAACCTTTCATTCTGTATTTTTTTTAATGTAAAAAAAACTGAGAAAATTCAACCAAATGAAAAGCAGTAAAGTGGTTGAGAAAGACTTTATGACTAAGAGAGGATTGCAGTGGAAAATATGTAAAAAGAGAAGTTAAACCAGCTGGCTTATTTAATTTTGGCTTTTCCTCCTCTTTTCACTTCTTTTTTCTTCAGCTTCAACGAGGGAAAAATGTACTGTGTAAATATCCAGTGTTTTGCCTAGTGTTTAGCCCTAACAAAATTCTTCACAGGACTTCGTTTAGTGGATCTCTGGGGATTGGGCATGAACGTGACCTTTCACCCCTGGGTCACAGGCCACTTCCTGCTCCATCTTGTAAGTAAAAGTTCTCGCTATCCCATGGGTCTCTTATGCCTAGGAGTGGGGAATAGGGGGGTGGGGAGTAGAGGAAGGGAGCATGGGGAGTCAGGGATTGGAGGGAAGCTCAATGATAATTATTCTTCACATTATTTTATTGTAGGAACATTTCCCATTGTCTTCCCATTCTTATATCGTATCCAGGAACTAAATTTCAAAACTCTATTCCAAGGTATATATTAATACATTTCCAGTTTATTAATTTATTCATGCATTCAATAAACATCATTTAAACACTATGTACTATGCATTGTGTTAAGTGCTGGGGAAAGAAAGATAACTAAAGTATATGCCCTGTCTTGTAGCTCTCTAAACAAGCCAGAAAGACAGATATTGGATGAATAAATACAGCAATTACAGTAAGTTCTCTGAGACAACAGAACAAGAAAAATGTAACTCTGCCTAGGAAGGGTAAGGAAGGCTTCCAGGAAGTAGTGATATTGGAACTGAGTTTTTTCAGCTTAAGAGGAGCATACCAGAAGACCAAGGAGAAGAAGAGCATTTCAGGCAAAGGGACTAGCCCTGGAAAAGCCTTGTTTTCCCCTTGGGTAAATGGGAAGTCTGCAATGTGGTACTCCAATTGGGGTTCTAGGAACCTAGGATGAAAAATTGAGTGGGATGAGACAGGATTGGCCCAGGGGGTCAGAGTTTGAAGGAGTCTCCAAGGGCAGCATTCAGGAATGAAGGTAAACTTAAACCTAGTGGAAAATGATACCCAATGATACCATCCTAACAGGACAAAGTAGAAAGGCCAAAACCAGCAGTCCAGAAGCAGGAACTGGAGGCAACACAGGTTTGGGGCTGTGAGTTGGAGGGAGAGCCTGGAGAGAAGCCCTTGCACAGAGCTACAGGGGATTTTTAGAGGCAGCTTAAGGGCCCATCTAAGGTGGGGGAAGGCAGCGTTAAAGGCACAGACCCTATTTAGATAGGTATGGAAGCAGGAAAGAGCATAGCATAGTCAGGGTCTTAAGGTCAGTCATCATGACTGATGCCAGGACAACTGAAGAGGATGGTAGAAAAGAGGGAGTCAGGGGCTACCTGATGAGGAGCCTTGAAAAATATGCTCAGTGGACTGAACACCATCCTCCCAGTTGGGATTTTGCACAGGGTGGCATATTTGATGCCATTTTAAAGATTTTTAGTAGTTATGTATTTATTTTTATACAAGTTAGGAAAAAATTTGTATTTAGCATGTTAAATCCAAAATTATACAGATACAAAAATTGCTTAAGATGAGGCTAACATAGCACCATAGTGAGTTGATCTGTAGAAAAAATTAGGAAAATGCAAAAAAGGTGTTACTCAGATATAGCAAAAATTGAGAAGGTGGTCTATAAATGACTGAGGTTTGAAAACGCTGGCAATAAGCAATGGGCAGCCCCTGAAAAGTTTTAGGCATTAGACTGTATTTTAAAATGTTGTTCTGGAGGAGGAGGGGAACTAAAGATGTTTATTAAGGGGGATTGCATTTATCTTCCAGAACTAATGTAGACTGCATATCTTTTCAGCTTCATGTTTCAATATAAACTCTAATTTAAACCCTGAAGTACTTAGATAATTCTGCAAGAACCTCATTTTAATAATTTGAAATACCCACGACTTTATTTTGAAGAACTTGATGTATATATTGAAGTGAGTAATCTTGGTAGAAACGTGCAGTGATCAAAATGACTTCCATGGTGTGGAGTAATGAGATGTTAACTGTATCTACTGAATGTTAGTACATCTGTGTCCTTGTAGTTATTTAGTTAATTTGATTTACATAGACCCTGGTGCCTAATTTTTTTAAATATGTCTATTGTATTATGTAGTAATCATGTTTTTTATTTTGTATATTTTATGATGCGTTGACATCTTGTGGCCCTGTGGACTGAGAAGAAACTGTCCCTCCTAGAGATACTGAACAATTTGCCTGTAAGCACATCTTTCATATGCAAACTAACCCATCCTGAATCTATACTCCCACCCACCTCCTTTTATCAGGCACCTGCAGTTAGGCACACTATTCCCCTGCCCTCATTCACCCCAGAGCCTGCCAAAATTATTCAAACTATCCAATCCTAAACCTGTTCAGCTGCTTACCCTGCCTTGCCCGTTCCTTCCCATGAAAACCAAAATAAAGGCTGTTGGCCTTGTTTTCTCTTCACTCCTTCTGCCTCCTTACCAACCCTGGTGCTTCCCCATGTGGCCCTGCATGGCTTGGTGTGTCCATCTTCTTGGGAACTGTATGCAAACACCTCTTTTTCCAAAAACAGTTGTCTCTGTTATCTTACCATACCTGATTAAAACAAAATTCCAGGTACTTGTTAAAACACATTAAAGAAATTCAATAAACAAATATTTGTTAAATAAATGAACAAATAAATGAGTATCTCTACCCACTTAAAACATGTCTCTCTTTTACCTTATTAAATTTGTTCTCATGTGGTTAGAAGTCATTCACATTAGCTATCTATGGTAATCATCCTGTCATGCAACCAAGGACTGGATTTGTGAGAAATTTGAGCTCAGAGTAATTTACACATTGCAAAACACCAACAAGAAATTATGGTTTGCAAGACAGCATTGTTTCTTTGTTCCAGAAAGAAATCCAAAGAGGATTTTCCCCCAGCCAACACACCCATTTTGTTGTATCTTCCTGTGTGAGATGTTCTTTTTGTAAGCCAGAGCAAATTAATTGCCGTAACAAATAATCCTAAATTTCAATTGCGTAAGATAATAAAAATTTCTTAATCACCAAAATCCAATGCAGGTGTTCATAGTTGGACAGCTCTCCTGACTGCCTCCATGATTCAGTAATCAAGGATTCTTCCATCTTGTAATGCTGCCAGTTTCAAAACATGGCCTCCAAGGTCACTAGAGAAGGTGGAAAAATTACAGAAAAAGTATATCAGATACATACCCAACTTTACACACGAGCACCAATCAAAATGTCTACATACATTCTATTGGTCAGAGGTAGTCACATGTCCCCTCCCCATTATATGCAAGGAGACTGGGAAATACAGTCTCTGGCTGGGCAGCCACTTCCCAGCAACCACTTTTCACTTAGGAAGAGGAGCTCAAACCTTTGGCAGTCAGTTAACCTCTTCCGTTAATTCAAGACATATTACCCAAGACAGCATTCTGGTAATGGAGTAACTATGGGTTGGTCATGTGATAATGTAAACCAGTGGTTCTTAACTACTTGGAGGTCATCAATGTGATCAAATTTATGGACTCTTTCCCTAGAAAAACATATAAGCATAAGCACACACAATTTTCATGGAATTTCAGGAGCTTCATGGATTCCTTGAAGCCCAACTGTTGAAATTATTTGAGGGTCATAGCCCTAGTCTTTTGATATAGTTGAGATTATTTAGCTTGGAGGTATATTTTAAATGGTGTTGTAAATCATGAACCATGAGCCAACTTAAATTTTTTTCTGCTAGACTGGAGACTAGTTTCTTTTTTAAATTAAATGTTAGAACTGAGAGATTCAGAATATCAGTAGTGTGCCATCCAACTTTTAGATGCCAGTTTTGCACTGAGCAGAAATTCCTATCTCTACTAATGCAAAGGACTTTACATTGGTATCCTGCCATCTATTTGCCACTCTCCAATCCATTTCATAGGCCAACCAGAGTGACATCTAAAAATTCACACTTTGTCATGTCACTCCCTCCTAAAAACCTTTCAGTAGGTAAAGACACAGACTCTTAACAGGGCATACAAGACCCTACCTGCTTCTCACCTTGTGTGCTGCTTTGCTTTGTGTATTCCCTCACAACTGGCCTTTCTTTCCCTTCCTCCCACCTCAGGACCTTTGTACATGCCTTTGCATCTTCTTTGAATTGTTTTGCTTTCATTCTTTATGTAGTTAACTGACACTCTCCCTTCAGATGTCAGTTCAACTGTCATTTCCTCAGAGAAGCCTTCACAGAGAGACAAAGCAAGTCAGGTCTCCTATATGTTCTTACAGTACATTTTAAGTTTTTCTTCTAGTGTTCATCATGATTTATACTTATGTTTGTGTGATTACTTGATTTGTCTGGGTCACTTGCACTAAAAGGTAAGGTCCATGAGAGCAGAAACTGTGAGCACCTGGTGCCACGAGTCAGCATCTGGCTTAGCATGTGGAATATAAGGGGCATTTGGTGTTTGTTGAATGGATGAATGAACGAATGAATGTTGCCTATGCTTTACTCTATATCTTGAAAAACAGAACGTTAAGTGATGAAAGGTCTTTAAATTAAATTATTTTCTCATTCTGAGAAGTGAATAGAATAACCAAGTTAGGGTTTGGTATGATTTTAAGGAACTTCACAGCTAGGCAATAACTTTACTGTGCTGCATAGCAACCTCTGCTCTTATATAACTTTTAACCAATAGGAGAAATAAGCAGTGAAACATGTTTTCGTCATTATTTTATATTACCACAAAGAGAAGGGTTCATTGATGGAGTAAAGGCAGCAGAAGGGGACTGTCGTAAAAAGAACTGGTAAGTGGGAGACTGTTGGATTGATCCGAGAAGGCTTCCTGTGGGAGATAGTCCTTTGGGTATAGTTTGAAGGCCTCTTTATGACACTTCTTTTTTTAAATAAATTCAGTAGCACAAGTGCCAATAAAAGATTTTCCTCACTAATCTTGCTCCTTGGCTTTTCTGTTTTGTTGTCACAAGGATAAAACTATAAGTTATGAGAAAGACTGGCAAGGCAAGGATCAGGCTGGCATTTTAGTCTTCCAGCAGAGAATAAGACTTTAAGCAGTTATATCTCATATTCTCTTTGGTAGATTGTATTATTTTTCAAAATATTCACTGTGTCATGTAGGAGGACTTTACATTCCTGTCACACTTGGCCACGTGATTTTCTTTGGCAAATGACACGGCAGTGGGAGTGACATGTGGAGAAGCGTTGAGAACCATTGTGACGCTCCACCACCTCTCTCTTTTCCTTCTGACCAAGGCTCATCATGTCCTCAGATGAGGCTCTCTGTCAACTTGGATCCCAAAGTGAAGAGGATGAGGAGCAGAGCCACAAGTGACCTAGAGCCGGCATGTAACATGAGCAAAACCTTAGCGCATTTACCCTTATAAGACACCGAAATTTGAGGGTCATTTGTTATTGCAGCATAACCCAGCAAAAAATGACTGATACACTTTCTTTCATAAAAATTATATATAATTCAACTCAAACTTTGGGCTATACACCTAATGAAAGAATGGTCATTTCCATTTGGGTGAGTCATCCATCATTTTTATCAAGTGCACAGCTTCAGGAAGGTACAAATGCAGTCATGAGGGAGGAGATGGAATTCTCAACCACTGAAGCCAGTGGACTAACTTCTGCATTCACTGACTTGAAAGATGTGGAAGCCAGCTTGCCTTGTAGCTCTCCACTGGAAGTGCTGAGAGGATTCCATTTTAGCTACGGAAGAAAACTAACAGGAGAATCCTGTCAACTAAATGGGGATTCCCTTTCCTGGGACTGACTATCAATGGAAAATAAGAGCTTTATCTGCTGATTTACACTGAAACAAGAATAGTCAGAGCTCATTATAATATCATTTTTAATAGTAACGTCTCATAGAGAAATATATAAGAAACTTATCCAAGACAAAAATAGTCTATATAGATTGGCTAAGTTCTTAACGTTCTTCCACCTCTCCTTTTCCTTCCATTCCTGCTCATTTCCCTTTTCTATCTTTCTTCCTTGTCTTTGCCCCAAATTTCCTCATGGCCATCTTTGGAAGATGCAAGGATGATGGATATGAATAGATATACATATAGAGACAGATACACAGATCCTTATTGAAAGAAAAGATAAATTATATGTACACTTATTTTTAGAAATTCAGTCCATAATTCTAAAATATTAAAAGAACTTGCTTAACCCTAAACCTCTACAGCCTGAAAAACCCATTAAAAACCACTTGAAATTTTGAGGGGTTTTCACACTTTCCTTTAAGTGTGCCAAAGTGTATTCCCATTGCCCCCAGGGTTGGCTGGCCACGAACAGCTTCATTTCAGCTTCATAAGCTTTCCTTGAGTGCCTGCTAGGACCATAAATTTCATCTTCATGTGGAACTTGCAGTTTAAAAGTATGGATTATCTTACTGAAGAGCCTTTTTGCCATGAGCTTTCTATCCCAAGGTCAATTCCAGTTAAACACCTACACACCCACCAATATTCATGAATTTGATCTGTGATGCATTACCAATTATTATTCTCTATTGTCAGGCAACATTGCCCTCCCCCTAAATGTGCTGAGTCTTAAAATATTCAATAAAGGGTGTGTGTGCAAAGCTAGACTTACCATTTAATCTCTCAAGTCACTTTCTGGAAGCTGAGCATTGATACACAATTCAGACACCTTGGTGTTTAGTCCCTGAAACCCATTTAAAACCAGGAGTAGAAGCAGTTAGATTTATGTGCCTTGGTGTCTGAACTTGCAAAGGTTTTCTGGTAATCTGAGGAGTTATTTTGAGTTACTCTCAGCAAATATTTTACTTTGTTTTTGGAACTGTGATAGAGTGAAAAGAGCCCTGGATGAGCAGTTAGGAACTTAAGGATTTCTTAGAGGGTTTTATATACAATATTTTTGTAACCTAACAAAAAACATAAATGGTCTACAATTTCATGATCATGAATGTGATGGACTGCTCTTTGTTATGAATTACTCTAGTCCAGTGTAGAATGGTTATAATCAGATTGATCTCATGAAAATTCAAAGCCAATTATGTATACACATGAAAGAGAGTTGATTTTCCATCATGTTTCTATGGCTTAAAACCATCAAAAGAAAGGGAGTATTGCAAAATGTGCCACTGCAAAAATACTACAGTCCATCAATCAAGCAATTCATGAAGGATGTAATAATGATAACTCCTGGGTATGTCAACCAAGTAACAGGCAAGCTAGCTGTTAAGTCGCCTCACCATACGAATAATGACCGCGTGAGTGCTTGGGTAGGTCATTCCCTCTCCCAGCTCAGACTCCGAGGAAAGATAAAACAGATTTGCTGAGTTGGATCTTTACTTTAATGCCAGCTGCCAAGTAAGCCAGTATGTTAGGATACGTGTGCTATCAAAAGCCCCAAAACACTCAATTTGTGACTTTAGAGAACATTAAGTCACTGAAGGTTAGAACCAAGTGGAACTTTTAGAAATTTTGTAGCTCATTCTATTCATTTTAGCGATATGATTACTAAAGCCCAGGGAGACACGGTAACTTGTTCAACATCACAAATCTAGCAATAACAAACATATAGAAAGGACTTTGTCCTACTCTGTCAACTCCTAGACCAGGGCTTTCTTCTCCATCATGTCATTTGGGAACCAACCACCATTTCCCAAAACTGAATCCAGGAGTAACATGCATGAAACGTGAACTTTTCAACTAGAATTCAAAACTGTAGAATATCCCTTTGAAATTTTAGATCTAGCGGCAATAATAAAAATGAAGTCCTACTAGAGAAGTTCAAAGTATGTTCATTTTTCCCCCTGTGCTGTAAGAAAAAAGACTTGCTATTTATATATCAATCTGCCAAGAAAACTCCATAAATTATTTTCTGCTCAGAGTAACCTTGCATTACTCTTATCCATTCTGAATACTCCTTAAAGGATTATATGTAAGGTACACAAGAAAAAGACATGGTTTTATAGTAAAATTATCTCTAAACCAGAATTACTGACCTAATCTGATTTTTCTTCTTATCAGACAGTGCTAGGACGTAATTGTTCCTATTATTAAATCCGAATTATACCAGAACTATTCTTAAATATATACATCACGTGACTATAAATATGGAACTGAGTCTTGTAAACACTCTTAAGAGAATTCAAACATAAAGAAAATTGCCGTTAGATCAAGTGGCCACCTGTTAAACCAAGAGACCACAAACTCAACGCTACCACGCATCTATGCAATTTTTGTTGTTGTTGTAGTATTTGCTTTTTTGGAAATTGCCTTCACAGCAATGACTTTACACAATTAAATTTAATCTTATTATTATAGTCACACCCTGCGTTTCAACAAAAGTCTTATCACTTTTTTTTATCACCCATATTTTTTTTCAGACTTGGCTCCTGATTATTTCCACCTATTAAAAAAAATGAAATTTGTCTTCAAAGGGCAACGATCTGTTACCAATCAAGATCACTTGGAAAGCATATTAATCAGGTTCTTTAAAATATTTAAAGAAAATTTGATTAGCCACAGCAGGAGCATTGGAATAATCACGTGGCCTTCCAATCTTTACTGCAGGAAGAGACAGCTTTCATCAGTATGAACACACTCTGGAACACTTCTTAAAAATTGATCTTTTTGACTTAGTAACCAACATCATATAATTTACGCTTCCACAGGCACATCTCTAAAATGTTTCTATAAGGCGGTTTGAAGCCAAAGCTAAAAAATGTCCTGCTACACATCCTAGACTATTTCTTTTCTTATTCCTTGTGCAAAAAGGGTAGAAACATGTAAACTACCATAATTTTTATCTGTTCAGTGCAGCCACAATGCCAGGAAATCTTAATTTATTAGTGCTTGAAGTATGAAAATTCAAATGTGTACTCTGTGTGAATGTGTATATGTGTGGGGGAAGGTTATTTGTGGTTTGATTATTCTCAGTAAGAGTTTCTTCCACCTGCTCCAAGACAGCTACTCCAGCTAATCTGTGCTAGAGCCCTTTGGGGCATTTGGAGAGGATAAATTTGTAGGGGATAAATGTTTCCCCTTTCTCCACTAGCCTAGAGCCTTCTTACCTCCTCCAAGTACCCTGACTCAACATGAGCTGCAGACATCAGAACCTCCTCAATGAGTAGGTTGCCCTTTCCACCTGGAGCTAGGGCTGTCGTCTGAGCAGGAGAGGAAAAGCTATGGGCATCACATGAGAAAGGATGATTCCCTCTTTCTCTTAGAATTACACCCTGAAAACCCAGGAGAAAGAAAAGGAGCACCAGAACGTGGGTCCATGTGCCAAGCTGGAGGGCAACAGAATGTAGGAAAGGTTATCAGATGGGGCTCTGGAGTCAGGCTGGCTGGGGCTGAATTCTAGCTCTGAGCTTGCTTTGTGAACCTAGACAAGATCCGTAAATTCTCTGTGCCTCAATTTCCTTATCTATAAAATGGGAATCATACTGCCTACATCACAGAGTTATGATGTCATAGAGTTATTAGAACAGTGCTTGGCACATGGGAAGCACTCAGTTAATATTAACTAACATGATTACTAATGACTGTCATCTATTAAGAGCTTACTGTGTTTCCAAGTGCCCAGTTAATGTAGCACAAACTTCCCTTAGAATTCTGCCCATGAATTTCTACTTTCCAAAGTGAAATCAAATCTCAACTAGCTATTTAATGGTGATGTTTCCTTTCTCTGCTTAGCACAATCATTAGTTGATAGTACACAGAAATACATCATTTAAATTTTATGTAATGGTAAATTTTACATTCTTAGATACATGTACAAATTCCTTGACTATATAAAAAGAAAATTTAACAACCATGAAAACAAACGTATAGCCTTCACTCACCCCTACTACATCTGCATTCTATACATTTTTCAGGATCAACCAAGATAACTCACATCCTCAGAGAAAGGACAGGACAGAAACCAGAAGTCATGACAGCTCATTCTGCCCAACTTCTAAGCATGGTTCCTGAGCTAAATATACCCACGCTCTATGGCAGCGAGAAGGACCATACACCCTGCCAAGGGAGCCACAGTCATGACACCAATTGTGAAATGCTGGCCACCTTGCTGGAGACCAGTGCTAGGTGCCCCGGAGTGGTCATGGACAAAATGGAACACTTATTTAAGGAACTCCAGCTTTACTGGAGACGCCTCATCTTTTTGTAAGTGAAAGCACAGCGGTTTCCTTCCAACTCCCTCGTTGGCTTTCTTCCCCCCCTCCCCCAAAGCCCCAGTAGATAGTTGTATGTCATAGCTGCACATCCTTCTAGTTGCTGTATATGGGACGCGGCCTCAGCATGGCCGGAGAAGCGGTGTGTCGGTGCGCGCCCGGGATCCGAACCCGGGCCGCCAGTAGCGCAGCGTGCGCACTTAACCGCTAAGCCACGGGGCCGGCCCCCTCGTTGGCATTCTTGAAGTTGTCTCAGCTCAGAAGCCTGAATTTAATTCCAGATATCTTTCATTTGTGCCACAAACCACTATAGGGACAACAGGAATTCAGGCCCAGGAACTAATGCTAAATTGCAGCATCTCCAAATTATCTACCCTCCTGGAAAGCCCACTCTGAAACCAGATTTTTCAAGGAAGTAGAATTTTGGAAGAGACCCACAATCCATTTTTGCGTCACCAAGAAAACAACTTCTCTGTAATCCCTTAATAAAAAAAAGTCTCATGGATTAATCTCCCTTTAGGCAGGTACCATTACTGGTATTTCAACACCATAAGCCATTCAACTGCAATAAATAAACAAAAGTAATGATAATAATAACATTATAATAACCACACACTATTGCATTATCAATGTCTTTCACGCAATACCTTATAAAGTGTTTTCTTATGTACAAGATCTCTGCCTTCCCATTCCTAGCACTATTTCCCACCAACTCTGATAAGCAAGCACTCTCAATAAATCTGAGAAATGTCTAGTGGGATTATTTTGAAGGACATAATTGCAGCTACTGAGAAAGAGACTCAACGTAATTGAGATTAAAATAGGATAAAATTGTTTTCAGAGATTGATAATTGTACTTTGGGCTTTAAAATAAACGTAACGCCTGTAACCTCGCCCAGACCAAGGCGGGTGCATTCCCATACACCTGCCATGGTGTTTTAGTGTATCTTGGAGTGTGACCAATCACAGTTTTGTGGGAGTTTTTTTCCCACAATTGCACACAATTATATTTATCTGAGATCGTTTATGTATTTGCAGATGATAGCACTTACAAGTGCTACAAGCTTCTATTTTCAAGGAGAAAATTAACCTGGATGCCATTGTTGAAAATGCTGCTTCCACCCTCTGGGAAGTGTCTTCTTGACTGGTTTATCATCTAAATTGCTTTATCCCCTCATTGCTTTCTTTTCATGCAACCCAAACTAGATTGCTAGTGCTCACCAATAGCCGTAATCCCCTCTTCTTCCCAGGCACAGAGCTAGAATACATTTTTCAGCCTCCATTTTCTCCCCAGAGGGTGGTGCCTGGGATTGAGATCTTGATAGCAGAACATGGGCAAAAGTGACAGGTGCCATTTCCAGCCCTGGGCCATCAGGACCTTCTGCTCATTGTCCTTGCTCTCCTTCCCTACTGAATGGAGAGGACTCTGGGGACCTGGAGTAGGTGATGGAGCCTTTAGATGGAAGGACCTGGGTCCCTGAATGACTATGTGGAACAGAGTGTGCTCCACCTGACCCTGCCAGTCCACATTGAACTACGATGTACACAAGAAATAAATCCTTGTTGCGTTAAGACACTGAGGTTTGGGGGTTTATCTGCTGTAGTGACTAGCATTATTTACCAAATACAGTTATTTTCTCACTTGCTTCTGTCTCTCCATTTCTACAGTTATCTCACATTTTCTCCCTTTTCTTTCTTTCTTTCCTTTATTCTGCAAAGAATTATTGTGTGCCCAACATATGTGCTAGGACCAGAGTACATGGTACAGTAACTATGTTCAAAGTAACCCAAATAAACAATCAACCACCTTACATTTGGACAAGCATGATTATTTAGGTCTGCCAATTCTTTAGGAGAGGTGTCAGCAAACTACAGTCTGGCCATTTTGGTAAACTAAATTTTATGGGAACATAGCCATGCTCACTCACTCACATCTTATCTGTGTAGTGACCTTGGAATCTTCAAGAAGGCAAGAATGACCAAGAATGCCTTATAAGCTGTGGCTTCCATGCTACACTGGCTGAGTTGAGTAGTAACAACAGAGGCTGGCCCACAAAACCTAAAATATTTTCTGTCCTTTATGGAAAAAGTTTATTGACTCCTTCTCTAAAGATTTTGGAAAGGATTTTCACAGGAGGTGACACACGAGGTGAGTTTCGGTGGAGTTCACTGTGGTAGAAAAAGAGGAAGAAGGCTTCTGGGGAGGGAGAATAACAGCCAAGCAAAACACACGTAAGCTTAAAGGCTACTCAGACAACACTGAGAAAACACACAGGGGAGAGTGATCTTCCCTAGATCACCAGTTACCAGCGAGAATGAGCAACTGGCAGAACCATACCGAGAGGAGATGTTTTGAAACAAGCAAACCTGTTGACCTCAGACTCTTCATTCTGCCTGGGTGCCAAATTTTAATAAATACTATTATATCAACACTAAATAGCTTCAAGCTCAACTATAGATAAATAAGCTGTAAGTCTTCATCCATCATTTCATAGCATAGAGCAATAGGATTTCCGGGAGAAAAATGCAGAGGAAAATGTAACTCTGGGGTGGACTTCACTCATCAGTTCCATAAAAATCCCATGGATAAATTAAAAGAGTAAACTGCTTCTTACAAAAGAGAAAAAGATGAAGACCTCAATATCAAAAAATGGAAAACATGTGCTTGTAGACTCCTTGTCTTAGTCAGCTCAAGCTACCATAACAAAATATCATAGACTGGGTGGCCGAAACAACAGAAATTTTCTCACAGTTCCGGAGGCTGGAAGTCCAAGATCAGGGTGCCAGGATGGTCAGTTTCCGGTGAAAACTCTCTTCCTGGCTTGTAGACAGCCTCCTTCTCACTGTGTCCTCACATGGAGGAGAGAAAGAGAGAGCTCTGGCCTCTTTTCCTTTTCTCATAAGGGCACTAATCTCATCATGAGGGCCCTACCCTCGTGACCTTACTAAACCTAATTATCTCCCAAAGGCCTCTTCTCCAAATACCATCACAGTGGGAGGTAAGGGCTTCAACATATGAATTGGGGGGGGGACGCAGTTCAGTCCACAGTACTCCTCAAAGAATAAATACAAATGATCAATAAATATGTTTTTTGAGTGCCTATCATGTGCCATGCAATCTTCTAAACTTGAGGATGCAGCAGTGGATGAAATAAGGTTTCTTCTCTCAAAGGGTTTACTTTTTAGTGGTAATAGACAGATAACTAAGGAGGATAATTTCAAATTTTTGTAAGTAGGATAAAAAAAGAGACTAGGGCTTCTTTAGAATAGAAATTAAAGGAAGACTTCATGAGGCGGTGGCATATGAAGTAACATTGGAATGGTAACAAGGAGCCACCTATGCAAAGATTTTGGGATGGAACGTTCTAGGCAGAGGAAAGGGGAAGGGTTAAATTTTTAAGGCGAGGAAGAGCTTGGCCCATTTGAGAAACTGAAATAAGGTCTGTGTGGCTGCAGGCTTGAAAGGCCATAAAAGAGTGGAGATTGAGAAGGATAGAGACGTAGTGAGGGAAAAATCCACTCACAGAGGAACTTGTGGATCTAAATCTGATGCTCAGTCTCACTAGTCAGAAAAAGAAGTGTCAAAGAAATAATCCTTTTAAACTATCAAACTTACATAGAAAATAATTTTTTAAAAATTGAAGCATGGTTTGAGGAAAAGCTATCTCTTTCAGTGCTGGTAAAGGTGTATATTGGTACAAATTTTCTAGAGAGCATGGTGGTCATCTATTTATCAAGACTTTAGAATATGCATGACCTTGACCTAGCAATTCCTCTTCTGGAAAATTATTCTGAGGAAATCATAAGTGACTTTCTTGATTCAATGACATTCTTTATAGTGTTATCTATTGTAGATTTTGTAATATTAATTTTTTTAAAGAATCAAAAATAAACTTCCAAAAGAGTAGACTCTTGTCATCTCTTTGAGGCCTTGGAATCTGCTAAAATTGGTCCCTCATGGGCTAAGAAAATATGTTTTTAAGTAAAAGTTGAAGATTTAACACTATAACATAAGGCTGTAGAGTGGGATTTGAGACATGGTATCAATAAACTGAAATAGAGTTCTGTTTCCAGGTAAGATGTACAAAGACACAAAGGACCTTTACACCTACCGTAACAATAAGAAAATCTAGACCAAATAAAAGTCATACTTTTCTGTGAGATTTGCAAAGTGTGGCAGATGCAAGAAAGCGTTGATGAATTGAATTTCAGAGACACGCAATCAATCCCTTCTAAGATGAACGGAGAGTATGTAAGTTCCCACATCTCAAGTGAGCACCTGGTCTGGGTATAGCCAGATGGAGGAGCCAGCTTGTTGTAGCTTGGGAGGTTCTGAGTGAAGGAGAAATCAGCCAAATGTTATTCAACAGGGAAGCCTGGCAGGGAAGACTAGAATCTGATAGAGGCCTAGATGAAAAACACACTGGTCAGCCTGACAGCGCTCTCCTTGCCCCAACACCCAAATTATAGTGAGAAGAGACAGTGGAGGAGAGGCTGGAAAAAAGAACATAATTACATAGTCTCTCACATTCTCATGATGCTCAAATTCTAGGGATGTTTCAGATTTTGGTTCAAAGGTGAAACTACAGCCTAACCTCCTTCCAGCTCAAATACTGACAAGGTCAAAAAGTCTGTGAGGAGTTGGGAAGTTGGGAGTGTGGTTAATCACAGGTGAATTTCAATCTAATTAAAGCTGTGATTCAGCACCAGCTCAACACCCCTCTAGGAGAGAGCTGAATTATTAGTCCCTCACCCTAACCAAAATACAGAAGAAAGAACTTACACTCTCTGGATAATAAACAAAACAAAAAATAATGTACTTCAGTCTCCACTGTCCTTTTATATACAATATTCATAAAACAATAAAAAAATGAGACTTGCAAAGAAACAGGAAAATGTGACCTTATTTAAAAGAAAACACTGTCCTTTTATATACAATATTCATAAAACAATAAAAAAATGAGACTTGCAAAGAAACAGGAAAATGTGACCTTATTTAAAAGAAAACATAGCCTACAGAAGCAGAACAACAGATGATCCAACTGTTGGAATTAGTAGACAAAGATTTGAAAACAACCGTTATAAATATATTACAGAATTTGCCAGAAAAGACAGATATAATGGATGAAGAGAAAGGGTTTCTCAGGAAAGAAATAGAAAAACTAAAAAAGAACCAAATGGAAAATTATAGGACTAAAAACACCATATCTAAAATAAAAAAATATATATTAAATGGCCTTAAGAGCAGTAGGTTAAGCATAAATGTGCACTGTTTAGGTCTCCTCCTGTGGGGTGCAAAATTGACTGATAGCTGAGCTACAGTTTCTCTGGATCCATCATGGCATTCGCACCAAAGCAAAGCTTCCTGTAGGCTGCTCCCAGCAAACGGCTGAACATGACAAGGGTATTAATGCACGCCCATTCCTGTGAGTTGTTGGACTTCTCCAATGGATGACTTTGGATTGAGAAATTCTCATCAGCCTGGCAAAACTTTTTCACTTCTGTGCAAAAGCCTAAATTTTCTATAAAATCCTCTTTGCTTCTCCTTCTCCTCTCCTTCAGAGGTATCAAACTTTAATCATGGTCTGAAGGTTCTCTCTACCTTCTCCTGCTCCCTCATCTTTTATTTTTCACGGACACTTTTCAAATATATGTTTTGGAAGTCTATTCCCATCTTTGCATCTGCTTCTCAGTGGATCCAAACTAACACAGGAGGATTTTACACTTCAGAATAAAGCATCAGTGGAACTGAAGACAGGTCAGTAGAGATTTTCCAGTCAGAATCTCAGAAAGGAAAATAATTGAAAGGAAAAAAAGAACAGAGAGTGCATCAGTGACCTAAGGGATCAAATAAGAGGGTCTAATAGACACACAATTGAAGTCCCAGAGGGAGAGGAGAGAAAATGTTTGAAGAGCTAATGGCTGAGCAACTTTCAAATTTGATTAGAAATATCCACTTCAGGATCCAAGAAAATCAATGAATCTTAAGCAGAAAGAACACAAGCCAAACAACACTGGGGTACGTCATGGTCAAATTGCTGAAAACCAAGGTTAAAGAGAAAATCTTAAAAGCAACGAGTGAAAAGGAGGCATTGCATACAGAGAAACAATGATGGAGATATTTGCTGACTTTTCATCAAAAGTAAAGTAGGCTCAGGCCAGCCCCAGTGACCTAGTGGTTAAGTTTGGCACACTCCGCTTCCGTGGCCCAGGTTCGGTTCCCAGACGCAGACCTACACCACTCATCTGTCAGTGGCCATGCCGTGGTGGCAGCTAACATATAAAAAGAGGAAGATTGGCAGTGGATGTTAGCTCAGGGCAAATCTTCCTCAGCAAAAAAAAAAAAAGGTAAAGTAGGCCAGATGGCAATGGAACAACATCATTTAGGGGCTGAGGAATGAGAATTTTCAGTCTGCAGTTTTACAACCAGCAAAGATGTCCTTTAATTGTGGGGAGGAGATGGAGATGTTTCCATACTGTCAAGATTGAGAGAGGTTATTGTCAGCAGATCCACACTACAGAGGATGCTAAAGGAGCTTCTTTAGGTTGAGGGAGGACAGTGGAGGATAGAGGCTCAGACCTACAGGAAACCCTGAGGCACAAACGAGATAATAATAAGTGGAAGTTTTTTTTTCTTTTTCTCAATTTATTTGGTGGGAGGTTGACCATTTAAAGCAAAAATGATGACAATATGTTGTAGGGTTTGTAACATGTGTAGAAGTAAAAGGTATGAGAATCATGGCACCCAAGGCTGGAGAGGGTGGATGGAGGTATATTGTTGTAGGGTTGTTGCCTTGTATATGAGGTCGTATAATGTTATTTCAAAATAGACAGTGGTGAAGTGGGGATATATATTGTGGTCCTACAGAAAGCGCTAGAAAAATAAAACAAAGGGATAAAATTAAAAACAATAAAAATAATAACCTATAATGACTATAAGCTTTTCAACTATAATAAACAATAAGAAATATCATATTTGTATCACTACCAGTACACAAGTGCCCCACAACACTCTCACACACAAACATATATAACCAAAAAAATTATTCAAAGCAATATTTATGACTACTAAGTGCAAAGAATATTTTTTATTCTTTCTCATTTTTTAAAATCAATCATTACCTAGTGAATCAATTTCACTAACAAATTCTTACAGTGGATCACAACTTGAAAGTGGAAAAACACTTTTCTACAGCATCTGCTGTGTATCAGGCCATTTATTTAAAAATTATTTTTCGTTTACTTTTGTTACTTAATTGATGTTCACCAAAAAATTTCATGCAGAAGATAAGTTATCACCATTTTAGAAATGAGGAAACAGACGTGGAGAAATTAACATTCTTCAGATTGGAAAGCTAGTAAGTGGAAAAGGGAGGATTTTAATATAGATATAAATACAATAAATCCAACTGCTGTGCTGTTAACCATTATAGCACTCTACCTCCACCTCGGCCACTGCATTTGGGGACCTGAGTACTATGGATGGGTGCATGTAACAAAATGCATTTTTCTTGAGATAAAAGACTAGTTTTTATCCGTAACCTGAAAAAAGCTGAAGTTACACAGTACTACCCTGCCCCAATTTACAGTTTGCTTTTTCATACCAGATAACTCAGATCTGTTCACATTATCTGAACAGATGGTTTAAAAAGATCCAGTCACTCAACCATGATAAAACTCTAACCTTGTAGGTTTCATATCCTATACTTTCCTTTGTATATGCTATTGGGGAGTGAGCGGCAACAGAAATCTACAAAACATACAAATGAGAAACTTAGTCTACTGAGGCTGTTTTTCAGTTCTAAGATTCTATAAACCTATAATTCTAATCAAGGACCCAGCCACCTGCTATTCCATAACTAAGCCACAAGATAGGCAGTTGTCTAAATTGCTCAGAAAGATACACAAAGACAGGGGTTCCTTTGTTTCTTTGTTGGTCTGCCCTGAAGTTTGGCAAGGCCTAATGTTAATCAAAGTCTCTTGGTGCCATTGAACCATATTCCTCTTAGTTTATTGTCTATCATACAGATAGAATAATCTAGCTTTCCTCAGGATAATCATTTTTTTCATATACATATATAATTGAAAATAACTATTCACTATTTAGCTTTTTCGTCTCTAGACTAAATAAATATAATCCCCTTAATCTTCCCTGGCTGCTTTGACTTTCTCTGTAATCATTTTGGTAGTGCCTTTTAGGAGACCCTCTCTAGTTTCTCCACATGTATTTTAAAGGGTGGAACCCAACATTGATTGTATTACCCTAATAAGGGCCTGACCGATGCCAAGTATGGCTGGATGGTCTGCCCTTCTTGCCAGCTGTGCTCTTGCTAACAGGGAGTTGAATATTATACTAAAATTTCCAAGAGCATATTGCCAGTTTTCTGGATCATCATCAGCTGTTTAATCTCACTCATATAAACTGGCATAAGCCAACTGAATCAACAACCAACTCTCTGTATTCTCTCTTAAAATATCCGTTCATATGCTTTTAAGACATTTGGGTTTCTTCTTTCATGACTTGAACTTTTTTCCTCCTGTTTTCTCTTAATATTTTTCTCTATTGTGACATTATTGTTTTTATTGATTTCAAGAGTTCTCTTTATATTAAGGATTTCAACTCTTTGGTGTTTGTTTGTGTATGGATTTTTTTAGGTTTGTCTGTAATCAAATATATTGCCAGTTTTTTCTCTGTTCTTTCTTACATTGTTTTATGGAGAGGTCTTTTCAATCCTCAGATCAACCAATAACTATCTATATTTGTTTTAACTTTTTTAAGATTTCACACTTTTTTGCAATCAACTTTTTAATCACATAGCTTTAACTTTGGTATTTATCCTAGTCTGAGATATGGTAAAAATCTCATATATGTGTGAGAGAGAGAGTTTGCCAACTTTCCAATTCATCTATTTTCCATTGGTTTGTGGTACTTTCTTTATAGTATATGAAATTCTTATATAATGATATATGTTTCAGAGTTATCTGTTTATATATTACAAAGTATCAATACACTTAATATAAAAAGCTCTTAGGAAATAAACCTCCTATAGAAACATGGACAAAGACCATTCATAAAAGGAGAAATAAAATTTCTTATAAACATTTGAAAAACTTTCATCTTTATAACTAAAGAAGTAAAAAATAAAATTGCCTGAAACTTTTTCTATTGAACCTGCAAAGATTTATTCAAAATTATTATAATGCTAGAGTTGTTGAGATTGTTTTAAAATGCACGCTTTCAAACACTGCTGTTGGAGGTCTTTTTCCTAATATTTTCATTTGATTATTTTCAAATCTTAAGAAAATTTAAAAGAATAGTACACTGAACACCCATAGTCACCCCTCACCTATAGTCACTAATTGTTAACATTTCCTATATTTGCTTTCTTTCTCTCTTCCACTTTCCGTATATGCATATGTATATCTGTGTGTTTATGTATACACATATATGTGTATATATATGATAAATATAATTTTTTTGCTCAACCACTTGAAAGTTAGCAGCAGGCACCACTATATTTCAGGCTCAAAGATTTTAACCTGCATCTAGAGGTGTTTTAAACATGAACAATATCTTCTGAAAGTAATTTGGAAAGATGCATCAAAACCTTCAAGATATAAAATTGGCATAATAATTTCACATCTAAGCAGTGGTTCCAAAGATATTTTATTCTCATTCCTCAATTTGAGCCTCCTTTTTTCTGGTATCCAGTATAATATTAGTTATTATTTATGATTCTGGTGGAAACTACTCAAATAATTACAAAGTAGACATATAAAATTAACTCTAGCTTTTGACACTAGTGGAATATATGTATGTGATATATTTTTTTCCCAGAAATTTATTCTTTCATATATTAATTTATCCCACTAACATGTACTGAGCACTTTCCTACCAAAATATGTAAGCTGTGGACTTGCTCTCAAGGAGTTCCTTATCATGAGTGGCTTTTTAGGTCATGCCTAAAAATTTAGACTTTTCTTAGAAAAAGAAAGTCATTGAAGGATTTTAGATGTAGGTCTAATTTGGTTTGCATATCAGAGAGATAATTCTAAAAACAATTTTAAAGTTAAATTGGATGTGAAAAATACTTATTAAGGAAAGTAGTTCGAAGGCTGTTGCAGTAGTCCAGGCAGGTGAAATGAGAGGAGAGAGAAGTGCACAGATTCAAGAGAAATTAGCAGGAAGGAAGTAATAGAAGATGAAGGTTTGCTGGATATTAGTTAAGTGGAAAGGAGAACTGAAGGATCTCTTCAAGATTTCTGGACTTGGGCTACTAGGTGATGGAAGTGACATCCAAGACTAGAGAGGTAGGAGTATAAAGTCTGACTGGGATAGAGAGTACAATCATAAGTTCAATTTGGTGTATGTGAGATGCTCAGTAGGCTGGGGAATACGTGAGGCTTGCTCTGGAGATGTGGTAGGAGTTACGGAATCAGATAAAAATACGGATTTAGAAGACATCAGCGTAGAGTCCAGAGTTAATACCGTGGGAGTAAATGAGATCATCTAAGAACAGTGTGGAAAGTAAGAAGGAAACTGAGGCTGGATCTCTAGAAAACAATTTAAAAGTCAACAGTAAAACAGAAAATTTAGAAAACAATTTGTATAATCTAGGGAAGGAAGAAGGTCTTCCTAAAAGCAAAATAGGACACCCAAAAATCATAGAGGAAAAGATAGATGTACTTTACTATATATATTAAAATTTTTTTGTGACAAATGACATCATTAAACAAAGTTAAAAGGTAAACAACTGAAGGGTAGCAGAATATGCCACCCCAAAATACCCCCCTTCAGCATAAGGATTATTTAGAGTTGAAGGCAATCAAAAAGAATACAAGAAAAGCTCTCTGCCCTCCCCCTATTTGTGTAAAAGCAGCACATAAATTTGTAAAGGTGTCCCCCGTCCGCTCTCTACCAGGAAGAATAGAAGTTAATCACTGGAGACAACTCTAGACCCTTATCAGCCCAGGGACAGCACTGGAGAAATCTACGTAACAAACTTTACTAACTAGCCCGTATCTTCCATTAGTTCCCCCATATATTTACGTTCCCACAATTTGCCACCCTAGAAACTCAAAGTCCTTTTCTTTTGTCTTGTCACTTCTGTAAAAATTTATTGTACTTTTGTTAAGATGCTATATGAGGCCAAGTCCTGACCAGCCTTCTGTGTTACTTATTACTGAGAACTCCCATGTGTATGCGTAATGCATATGTTAATAAACATCTGTTTGTTTTTCTCCTATTAACCTGTCTGTTGTCGGTTTAATTTACAGAGCTTCAGCCAACGAAACCAAGATGGGTAGAGAGAAAACAGTTTTCCTCCTCTATACTATAGACTGTAATGCATATGATAAAAAACTCCCACAAATTGATAAGCTCAGGGCTTACATCCCAGTGGAAAAATGGGCAACTAAATAAACAATGTAACCAGAAAGAGGAATTCAAAGGACAATAAACTTATGAAAATAAACACAACCTAAGAAATAGTTGGGGAAATGTCAATCAAAATAATGATGAGATCCCATTTTTCACCCATCAAATTGGCAAAAATTAAGATATTTTCAATTTCAGTGAAGAGGTAAGGAAATAAATGTGCCCACTCAGTACATGGCTGATGGGGCTGTAAATTGCCATCTCATTTTGGGAAACATAGTAACATATACTAAAATGTAAAACACAGGATGAAGCAATGTCAATATCATATTTGAGAGAAACAAAAGCATCAAATTTTGTGTATATTGTTGAGGAAAAGGGGAGAATTCCCCTCTGCCCTTTCCCTTAAGGTTCTTATGGCTGGTCAAATAATTACAAAGGCAGGTTAGCAGGATAAAAATCAAAGTTTAATAACATGTATACATGGGAGAAACTCAGGAACTGAGCAACTCACCATTTTGACTAAGATGCTCACTTAAGTATTTTTAGCTAAAGGTGCAGAAGGTATTGGAGGGGTAGTGGTTTGGGATTTCAGAGGGGAAGAAGACAATTCACATGGAGATGGAAATGCAAATGTTTGTCTGACAACTCTTTTCAGGGCCACCTAGAGAATGTGGCCAGGGAGAGACAGAATTTTAATAAGATGGACTTGGTGCCTTTCATATCACAGCATCTATTTTACATTATACTACAGTCATCATACGGTAGTGGCTCCTTCCTGGAACAGGCCTTCTACGCTAAATTCTTTAGGCAATTTGGGAGGGGAAACTCAAATGTTCTTCCTGAGTCTTCTAAGCCTTTATTGTCTTCAGCTTGAAATAATCTGCATACCAGAGTCGTGCATCTTGGAGCAGCCTGCCCTGAACACCATCAATATATAAATATATATGTGTTTGTAATTATATACTTGCTTATAATATGTATATGTAAGAATACTTATTGTAGCATTTTTAAATAATTGCAAAAATTGGTGGATCATCCAAAACAGGGAAATAGTTGAACTAAATAGGAGTCATTTATACTGCAGAATATTATGCTACTATAAATATAATTGCTGAAATTTATATTAGTTGACCAAAAGAGATGTCCAGAGGAATTAGTAAGTGAAAAAAAGCAAATTTCAAATGTATGTGTATACGGTGATTCCATCAACATACACAGCCTCCCCGCATATGAGGACATGCATTTAGGTTAATTTGTATAACCATGAAAAAAAAGAGAAATGTGAGGAAACCCATACATCAAACTATTAACATTTGTTTTTCAGAGGAGTAAAAATGACTGGATAGGGGGCTGGCCCCTTAGCGTAGTGGTCAAGTCTAGCGCGCTCCCTTCAGCAGCCCGGGTTCACGGGTTCAGATCACAGAGTGGTGTAGGTGTGGACCTATACCACTCATCAAGCCATGTTGTGGTGGCGACCCACATACAAAATAGAGGAAGAAAATCTTCCTCAAATGAAAAAAAAAAATGAATTGGATAGAACGAGGGAAGATTATCAACTTCTTCTTTATAAATCTTTGGATGGTTTCAAACATGTTATATTAGTAATTTTTTTAATTAAATAAAAATATAAAGAATAAAGCACAAAATGGTAATTCAAGAACTGTCAAGAAATTAAAAGATAATATAACAGCTAGATCCTAAGTTAGCATGAGGGAAGCCATCTTAGGGAAAGGAAGCAATATTGTAACTATGATCATGACTCACTAGTCTCTGAGAACATTCTAGCCTGCATGTAGCCTAGATGATTAAGCACCTCTCACTTTTGCAAAATACATGATCTTCTAGTTCTATGACTCTTGCTTACATATATCTCCCAGCTGCAATAAGGATAACTTTGTTCTCTGAGTTTCTGAGGAACATGATAACCTCCAGAAAGAAAAACTTTACATTGGAACCCACCACGGATGACAGAAGAAAGAGATAATGTGGCTCCTTGAAGTTCGTCACACCGGATGATCAACATCCCTAAATCCCTTCCTTCCCTGCCCATTTCCCCTATATAACTGCCTTGAGATTCTGTATGATTTTAAGATGGCTCTTTAGGACACTAGTCTGCCATCTTCTGATTATGCTAGCTAATCATATAAATTTTCCTTTCTCAACCACCGGCTTGTTTGCAATTGATTACCACTGGACTGCGGTGAGCAGAACAAGCCTCTTTTTTCTCAGTTACAATAACAGTGATTGATTTTTCATTTTTCTATATTTTACATTAAAATATAAGTATAAAATATAAAAACATTGTTCCAATAAAAGCACATGTCCCATCTCACTACTTAACAAAAAAATTACTTTCATATCAGTAATCCTAATTTGCACCTAAGTAGTTCTTGAATGCGATTCAGACATGCCTGGGCATGCACAGAGTCAGACCTGCTGGTGGTTGATTTGCGTGAGGAACTACGAAGCCTCCTAAGGAAATCAAATTTAAACAAGTTAGAGTTGGCCACATACTTTTGGTCAAACGGTGTCAGGAGGAGTGTGATGATTTGGCATAAGGACAAAAAGTAAACGTAGTGTCTGTACCATGTAATGTTTCCCAACCCAGTTGAGAAGACAAAGTTGAACAATTTGGGGATCAGTGTAGGAGACGTGGCACTAAGGTGGGTGCTGGCATGGCGGGATTTCAAGAGTGTTAGCAGGAAGCACACCTAGTGTAGCAACAGCAGCAGTCACACTTGGTGGGCATGGCAGCATCATGGTGATACTGGGAGCTCTATCAGGTGTCTACAGGGTCTGAACCTACAGCAGTGAGATTCAGAGCAGCAGGAAAATATGCTTCAATAAAGGGCCTTGGAGGCAGCAGGGAGGCCCTCCTATATTCTGCTTTATTCACCTAACGTTATGGAATCTTTCTCCACATTTCTTTGGTCTTCTTAATTATCATTTTAAATGGATAAATAATATTTTATTCATGTGATATACATAGTTTATTAACTTCTTTTCTGTTTTTGACTTTTTCCTAATATTATAGAAGTTCATACATGTAGCTTTGTTTTACTATTCAATTATTTTCTTAGAATAAATTCCCAAAGGTGCACTAATGGGTTCAAAAGATTTGAACATTTGCATACATGTAGTGATACATTGCCTTCTTATTTTCCCAAAATGTTGAAGCAATTTAGCATGCCATCAGCAATGTTTGAGTTATCAAGCTTTTGTCACAAACAGGAGAGCTAGGTGGTGTCTTTTACATTTAACAAGTACTTATTGAGTATCTACTATGGCCAACCACTCCCTGGGTGCAAGAAAGTAGCACACAAAACCCCAAATTCTCTGCCAGCATGGAGCTTAGATTTAGTGGGAGGAGGCTGGTTTACTAGACATAGACTCATTTTCAGTGTTGCTTCAGCTCAAGTGCTTGGTTACTTGTGAAGGTGATCCCCATTCTGTGCTTCTTTGCTGAGTCTCATTGTAGTTGTGTGAACTGCTTATTTATGTCTTTTTTCCTTGTGTTACACTAGTTCTTAATGTGAAGGCTCAGAAGAAGCCTCGAGCTTCCATTTCCCTTTGAGTTCCCTTGGGGCCTCCTCAGTCCTGGGATGATTGTCCTTAGAAATCACTGCCCTGCCACCACATAAAGAGTTTACTCACAGCTAAGAAAAATCCACCTGCCACTGGATCCCATTCCTCCTGCTTGCAGACCTTCCACTTCCAAAGGGTCTTTAGGGGACACCGTCTCCATCTCCTTCTTTGTCTGGCAAAGCAGTTTCTCTCCTTGTCACTGAGGTTCATTGTCTAGGACAGCTCTCCCAATTCTTTCCACATCCAGGGCTGTACCCTCTCTGTTCTTCCTTCCTTTCTCCCTTCTGGGAGACCCTCCTAGAAGGACAAAATTGCTGGGTCACCACATCCTGCCCTACCCTAGGACCGTTCTGATTCTCCAGTCCCCAGAGCCCCGGCAAATCTAGGCAATCATCAGGTCAGCCTCCCTCCCCCTGTGCACAGGCCACGTGCAATGGGGAGATCCCGGGGGGCACCTCAGAACACCAGCCCTGCTCCTGCCTGGAAGCTGGTCTTCCTCTGCTCCCTCCGGCAGCCCGGCTCATGGAGAAGAACCGTCCACTGCTTTCACTTCTCCTTTGAGGGTTTCCACCACAGATGATAGCCTCTGTTTGTCATGTCTGGTGAGATCCGTTCCTGTCTGCTGACCTAAGTTATTCTGTTCTTGTTGTACATATGTTTACAATTCTCTATGTAGCCAAATCTGTCAATCTTTTCCTTTGTGATTTCTTCTGTCACTTCAAAGTAAAAACAAAATAATGGTTTCTCCAGACATCTGACAGTAACTTATATTTTCTGCTGTGTTTTCTGGTATCTATCACGTTAGCCATCCAAAATTTATTTTGATCAAGAGGAATGAAATTGGGGGACTAAACTGATATTTTTTTCAAAAAAATGCCAGCTAAGTATCCTAAATAATGTGTATTAAATAATTCTTTCCTTCATCGTTCTTTTGAGATATCTCTTGTTATCTTCTCTATCTTTATACACAGTCTGCTTATTTCTGGGCTACGCTATTCCATTTATCTACATGCTTATTTGGGGAAGACCCAGCTCTACTTTAACATTCCAACTTGCAAAATACTAGTTAATGTTCTTAGTTGAGCTTGGTGGTGGTAGGTGCACGGGTACTGTAGCCAGACAGCCTGGCTTAGAATCTCATCTCAGCAATTTACTAGTCATTGTGTGAACTTGGGCAAGTTTCTTGCCCTCCCACGGCCTCAGTTTCCTTATCTGTAAAATAGGAGTAATAAAGACTCCTATTTGTTTTGTGTGAAGTGAGGTATTTACTCTCTGTAAGCCATTTAGAATAATGCCTGCCATAGAGTAAGTGCCCAGTAAATGAAATCTGTTTTTGCAGATACAAATTATAATCATTGTTAAGTTCAAAATCCTATTAAGATTTTTGAGATGGATTATGTCCAACCTATAAATGGATTGAATGAAATAGAAGTCTTTCTGATTTATCATTCCTTTCAAGGACAATAGTACACCTCTCCGTTTGTCTTCTCTAATACTGTTTAGTAAAGTTGTACACTTTTGTTTATGTTAAATATGACATGCAACTCTTTCATAAGAATACTTATTCTTAAATAATTTAGACATTATGTCATTATCGTGACATGAGATAAAGGGCTCCTAGTGATTTGTAGATATTTATTTTGCATTCATCTTTCTGCTTTATTGATGCCTATAGATTTTTTTCTTAGACTATTTCTTTTAGTTTTTAAAGGCACACAATCACAATATCCAAAAATAACATTTTAATTTTGTTTTCAAATACTTATTCTTCTGACTTTTTTATATCTTCTTGCATTGACCAGAACTTCCAAAACAATATTGAACACATATAAGAATGGTCATCTTTTTTTTCTTACTGATTTGAGAGGGAAATTTCCTAACAGAAGAAAGGAGGAGTCATTGGATCAAGACTTGAAGTCACTTTATGCTGAAGTGTCTCTTACAAGCTTGCAATGGAGAACAAATCCCATGATCTCTCTGAATCCCAGTTTCTTCATCAATAAGAGGGGGATATGAACACTTCTCGCTCAGAGACGTAGGAATAACTGAGGCATCATATGTAAAGTGCCTGGCACTAACAGCAGACACCATACATTTTAATTTCATCTAGCGTATATTCTTTATCTATTAAAGAAATCTATTGTTCTATTCCTAAATTTCTAATGTTTCTATTATAAATGGGTATTCAAATAGATTGTTCTTAAATGTACTAAATTTGTGATTAAAATCCAACTTGAAAACTATCTCACAGATAAAAAAGATATCTTCAGTTTCGTGTCTCTTGGCATTTATGACTTATGTCCCACCCCTGCAAATACACTTGCTTCATATTATCTATGCAATAAATATTTGCTGAATATTTTATTAAATGGATGAGCTCAGTTATTTTTAAAAAAAAAACCCTAAGATTGATTTTTGGGTAATTCATAGGCAGCAATTCATAGTTGAATATCCCTTTCTTTATCAATGGCAAAAGGAACTTGAAAACTTAGTAAATACATGTACACACACACGTATATACATATATACATTTTATATATATTATTCAGAGACAAAGTTTTTCTAAGGGGCAGAAAAGCTGTGTTTACTAGGAGAAAACAAGGAGACTGCTTAAAAAATTGTTTTACTTTTATACACTGGTACCTATAATTTTAAAGATTAATGTAATTGAAAAAAATTAATAAATTTATTAAACCACCAAAATTTTGTTAATCAGGTACCATCAACACAGAGAAATGATTAAATTAGTCCTTACGATTACATTTGCTTTGCATTAATTTTCCTGGCTATTAGCATTTACACTTTTAATCTGGAATTCCATCATATCACATCTTGCCTAAACTACTTACTGTTTGAGTTACTTTTCTCTTGATGGACCTATATATAATATTGGCAACTACGTTAAGACCCGGTAGTGAAGAGTGAGAAAAAGACCATAAAAAGAGAAAGTAAAAAGCAAAGGGAGAAATAATATAGGTTATCAAATTTAGAATCTGTCTATTTCCTCAGTGATAGCTAGGGCACTGTACAGTATTTCAAAGAGTTATTTAGTTTTTCCTTTGAGCTGAATTGCCACTTTGACTACCTTTAATCAAGTACTAACCATGTGCCAAGCAGTTTCTATGCATTTTTTTCCTTTAATTCTTACCACCACTATGAGATACCACTTGCTGCATCTCTGTTTTAAAGGGGAAACTGAGGCTCCAAGATGTTAAGTTACTAGCCCAAGGTCATACAGATGCTTCATGACAATGGAGGTGAGAATTGATGCCAGATCTACCGGACTTCAGGTCTCTCCTCATAACCCTGTGCTCTGCAGCCTCTTCAGGAGGAATTGCACGTGTATATAGGTTGTGTCCCTGTCTGGAAACAAACACAGTCACAGATCTATCAGCAGTGGCAAAATAAGCCCTGGACACTAAGCTACTTCTCCATGAATGCACCAGCTTTCCCTCGTGCACAGCATCACACGCAGATGGACAGATCTGAAATGTCCACACTCTATCTGGTAAATACAAATTTCAAGGTAGTGGCTACCTCTGGGAGGGGAGACGAGAGAGGGTGGTCAGGCTCGGGGGGAACACACAGGAAGATGCAAGTTATGGATGCTATTCTGGTCCTTAGGTTGGTGGTGGTTTCACAGGTCATCATTATATTATACTCTAGTATGTATCAAATTTTATATAAAATATAATTTTAAACTATTAAACAAAGCAAAAAAAAAATCCTTTGGGGACCCTTCAATGGTACAGAAGATGAGCAATCCATTAACAATTCCTATTCTGTCTACCTTGCCTCATTGACCAAAAGTATCCAAGCCAGACCAAGCTCTGGAGTCTTTCCTCTTGATAATCACAGCCTCCTGATCAGAAGCCTGGGAGTTACCAGACCAGGTTTTTGGAAATTATTTGTGGTGGAAAATAAGACAAAATGCCTTTCTTTAATGACTAGTCCTCCTTTCATTGAAGTTTCAAGGGCAAAGCAAGAGAGAAGCAGCCCATTTCATTGCTACCAACTCCTAAACACTGCACCAAAGGGCAAAGACCACGCTTTACTCCTCCTGCATTACCCCAAAGCACCAGGCGCAAGGCCTTGGCACTTAGTAGGTGGACAATTGATGTCTGTGAATCAATGTATGAATGGATGAGTCAAGTCTCACAATTTCCATGGAGAATCTTAAATGTCACTCTTCTCAAAATTTGACCTTGCTGCTCAACCTACTAAAAATTTCATAATGAACCGCCCACAAACACAATCTTGTATGAATATCCCCTGTGTTCCCCAAATCCTTTGTGACCTATGGACACAATTGCTGAACATGAGTCATGCTTCTACCACTTCTCCCACACAACTGGTATTTTTAATGCTCCAGAATTTCCTGAAGTCGAGCTCTCAGGAAATGGTTTTCGCAATAGTGACCTCACCCTCCCCATGTTCCCCCTTATTCTCACCACAGAATCCCAGAATAGCTGAACAGGTGTCCAAATACCTAGAATTACCCAAGAAACTTCACAACCTGTCTTTTGTTTCCTATCAAAGTCACGAGGATAACCTCTTGCCTTTCGGAGTTTGAAAGGAATGTGTCCATGAACTGGACACACCCATATTTGTGCTTTGTTTATATCTGGACACAGTTTACTCTTAAAACTAGCAATAGTCTCCATACACCAGAAATAAATCAGTACAACATAGTGGTTAGGGGTATGGCCGCCAGGAGATCAAATTTGGACTCTGCCACTAACTATGCAGTTTAGGCAACTCAGCCTTTCAGAGCCTCAATATTATCATCTGTAAAATGGGAATAATAGAAGAAACAATTTCTTAGAATGTTGTGAACATCAAATAATACACCCCTGTAAATTGCTGACCTTTGGCCTGACAAACAGCAAATGCTCAATATTTGCTCATGGTTATTACTGTCAGGTTTTCTCAGACCTCAGGCCTGGCCAGTCTCTCTCAGACGTGGTTTCCCATGATGTGGTCACTGTGACTGCTCAGGGTCTTCAGCTGTCCAGATACCTCCAGAAGTTTACCTGGCCTGATCCATTCTGGGAGCACTGCTTGGCCACCCTCTGAGAGTCAGACATGTCAAGGGAGACCAGAGGGTGAGAAGGTAGGGACGGGTGGGACTAGAGGGAGGCTATAAAACCACCTGTTCTCACCCAAGTTCAAAGCCAACAAAGAAGCTGCCACAGGAGAGTGGGAGGAGAGGTATTTACACAGTGAGGCTCCTTCCAACCATCATGATAAAGGTCCACATGACTCTGGAGAGGGATGTGTTTGTCTTATAGTTTTTCTTAAAAGAGAAACCCAGCAGCAAAATAATGATGAAAATGGCACTTTGACTATGGGAAACAGACTCCCGCTCTTCTCACCAGACCATGTGCTGAGCTTCCCAAGGGACTTTTCTAGGCTCTCCAAACAGCACAGGACATGGCAGCCACTCTCAAGAGGATGCCCTGGGGTGCAGCCAAACTGCAGTTGCCCTGGAAATCAGATTCAAACGGCTCAGACACAAGGGGAGAAGGTGGGATGCATACATCCCCCAGCCACCGACCATCAACCCTGCGGAGGAGCACACACAAAGCTGCCCCGGAAGAATTGCTTTGGGGGTGCAGATATGAAGACAGAGACCCCACTGGCACTGCTAGGAAACACAGCGGCAGTCAGCACACGCTGACCCTGGCAACCAGCGACGGACTGGCTCAGGCTGAGCAAAACCTTTCTGCGCACAGGGCATGAAAGCAGACCCCTCAGAGGCTCAGGCTCCATGAAGGTTAAGGATCAACAACAAAAAGACATTAACCCCGCTCCTAAATGATATTTCATGGTCATCAAATGCCCATGACAGGCCCATCAAAGGCGCAGCCCATGCATGTAGGCTGGTGGGAGATGCTCCCAGCAATTTAGACATGTTGGCAGTCCCGGGAGAGGAACACGGTCTGGGGGGGTCTCTCTATTTATGAAGGGCAGCGCTTTGCATAACAAGTGTTCCATGCATAATCTTTACTTGGCATAATTCTTTCTGGACACAATAATGAGAGTTACTCTCTGTCCTAACTGAAGATCCTAATTATTGGGAAAATAAAGCAGCTAATAGTTGTATAAATCAGTAAGCCAGATTAGCACGATGGACAAGGGGCCCTCTAATTTGCATCAGGGGACCCCCTGCTCTGTGTGACCTTGAGCGTGTCATGTCAGCCATTTGGGCTTCAGTTTCCTCCTCTATAAACCTTTTCTTTAAAGGGACATCTTGTGGGTTCTTTTGAATACTCCCATCCTAATTTATTATTTTTTTCTTTTAAAATTTTTAGTTGACGCTTAGCACACATGCAATAAAGTGCACAAAAGGATATATTATTCTTAAGTAGAATTTGATAGCTTTCAGGGTGTGGAAGATGGTGATGGGGTGATGTTGATTCTCTCCTTGTGTCAGCATCAAAGGTGCTGCCTTTTATAGATGAAAAAACTAGATAATCAAAGCCAGAGAGAATGTGTCAGTCACATCACTCAGAGGAAAACCCCAAAGTCCTGACTCCTGGTGTTTAGTCTAATGTTTAGTCTCAGAGCGTCCTACCATGAGCTCATGGAGCAACTCTCCACGAAGGTGACAGCCTTGCTTGAATCGGGGACAAAAGTGGAAAGAAGTGGTAGCCTGAGAAGAGATTCTTAGGTCACAAGCAAATGCCTAAAAAAAAATAAGTACTAACGCATCTGGAAAATTATAATTCCCTTTGACCTTCAGAATCTGCCATAATTTAACAGCTATTGTTTATTGGGTGCTTACCGTGTGCCAAGCACTGCACAGAGAGCTTAACATGGATTAACTCATTTAATCCTCAAAACAACTGATGAGACGGACACTTATTACCCAATTTTACAGAAGAAGAACCTGAGGTTCAGGGAGATTAAGCTACTTTTCCAAGTTATAGAGGAGAGTGGCAGAGGTGGGATTTGAACCCAAGCCCACAGACTTGACCACAACATTATTGGGTTTCCCATAAGCCACTTCCACCTTCCTCTGCAACCGAGGCATCACCATGCCCTGGGAAAATGCACTGCCCCGGCCGGGTGGCACACTTCACTTATGCCTCTGTTGGTTTAACCTCCAGTTTGGCATGGTCTTCACTTTCCACTCTGCCATCCAAATCTGTCCTTCAAAAACTAACTCAAATACCACCTTCTCCTAGCCTTTCATTCACATAGAAAATCATTTCCTCTGAATTCATGTAAAAGGTTTTGTCTATTCTGTTCATCTGGGGTCCTCATCATTTTTTTACATGCGTCTATCGTTTATTCAATTAATACCATATACATTCATTTTCCTTCTCTTCAGGTAATTGTCCACTAGTAGAGGCCAGGAACCATATTGTCTACTTCTTTTGTATCTCCCAAATTATTTATCATGGCACAAAATTTATAAGTCAAATAACGTGGTTCTGTGCAGTGGATATGAAAATTATATGACGTTATAGCCACATCTTGTATTTGTCGTCTAAATTGTCTTCCTCATTTATTTCCCAAGCATTTGACCCACTCTTCCCCAGAATGAATTGTCTTTTAAAAGTTTTTTTCCTTCATAAGACCATAACACTCTTTCTTGCACTTTTTCCATACTGAGACATTAGCAACTATACGTTTATGTGTGTGAAGGAGCGTGTAGGTGTGTGTGAAAAACACATGTTCTGATAAAGCAAGGAACGTAGGATAATAGCCCGTTGTACCTTGCATTAAGCAAGCACCCGGGATGGAGTTGTTACTTGCATGCTAACCAGCAAACCTGCCTGGGAAGTGAGCAACTTTCTCAGGCTGCTGCTCAACCTGGAGTGTTGACAGCCTCGGGAGAGAAAACTTTAATTGCAGTCATAAAGTAATATCTACCCCCTATTCCCTTTGAATTGCTTGTTTATAGTCTGAAATGGCTGAACAGGTTCTGCAGGTTTTTCTTGTCCATTTGCTAGCTTGAATCAAGAAGGGAGAGTCCCAGGTTCATCCGACCGTAAACAGTACCTCCCAAGGTCAAACTGGAGGGTCTGCACAGCGGTGGGGGGCAGCGGGAGTCAAACTGGAGGGTCTGCACAGCGGTGGGGGGCAGCGGGAGTCAAACTGGAGGGTCTGCACAGCGGTGGGGGGCAACGGGAGTCAAACTGGAGGGTCTGCACAGCGGTGGGGGGCAGCGGGAGTCAAACTGGAGGGTCTGCACAGCGGTGGGGGGCAGCGGGAGTCAAACTGGAGGGTCTGCACAGCGGTGGGGGGCAGCGGGAGTCAAACTGGAGGGTCTGCACAGCGGTGGGGGGCAGCGGGAGTCAAACTGGAGGGTCTGCACAGCGGTGGGGGGCAGCGGGAGTAGGGTTTCTGGATGGAACGAATGAGACGTGTTGCATATGGACCGTCCTGCGGGCCTGGACAGAGGAAAAAGTGAAGAGAAAACAATATTGGGGAGAATGGTGCTCAGATTGATTTCTTACAGTTTTTTGGCAAAATATGAAGGTTGACTTTTTAAAAATAATTAGACTTCTGACCTTTGCTTTATCCCACTGCCACAACCTCAAAACTTTTTCTGTCATTATGTAAATGTTATTTGAAGTTACAAAGCACCTAAGTACAGCCTAGTAAGCTAGATATTAACAAAAGACAGTTGAGGAGGTCGATGAGCCGGCCAGCCTCAGCTTGTCTTGCAATGAACACATGGGACTGAGCTCCAAATGGACGGCTCTGATATATTCAGTTCTCTTACATGTGCTGGCTCTACTTTGCCCCAGTCCCATGGGGGCACAACACTGAAGAAGTTCAGGCTCTAGTCTCCAGGAGCTTGCAGCCTGGTGAGAGTGATAAACATATGCATAGCCACCATAACACAATAAGGCCAGATAAACGCAGAAGGCAAGGACGAGAAAACCCTCTTTACAATGCTTTAACTTTTAAAAACACTATTCACTGATTGTGGGTCTTTGTTTGGGTTTTTTTTAAGTCTAAATACTTGAATTTTGGGCCCATTTTTGCCTTTTCCTAGCCACAAGATCTGAGTCAAATCATACCACCAATTGGACCTCAATTTCCTCATCTGTAAAATTAAAGCTTGGTGTAGACCAGGGGTTAGCAAATAACAGCCTGAGGGCCAAATCCAGCTCCAACCTGTTTGGTAAATACAGTTTATTGGAATACGCCCACACCCTCATTTCCATATTATCCAAGGTTGCTTCATTCTACTGCTGCAGAGTGGTTGTGACATATGGTTGACGAGGCCTTAAATGTTTACTATCTAGCTTTTTACAACAATGTCTGCTGACCCCTGGCATAGACCATCTCTAAGGGCTCTTCCAAGAAGTGTTTACAAGATTATGTGTAGACAAATGAAAGCACTTTGAAAACTGAAAATAACCATACAAGTAGAAGGAATTATCAAAAGGTACATGCTGGTTGCAGGAAGATAGCAGTCAGCATATTTATTCTCATCAACAGCAAACGTTTATTCCAACGGGGCTCAACTCCAGATTCATATTAGAGTCAATTGTACAACTTTTTTTTTAATGTCAATGCCCAGGACTCAATGTCTAGAGTTCCTGATTTAATTGGTATGGAATGAGGACCGGGTATTAGCATTTTTTAAAAGCTCTCCAAAAAATTCAAACATGCACTCAGTGTTAAGAAATGCTGATTTATCAAAGGCCTGCACACAATACTATGATTGACTTAGAGAATATAAGAAGTCATAGCTCTTGAGGTAATTTTAAATCAGGTTGTATGAGCTTGACATGGAAAACAATTAATAAAATATATATAATAACATTGCTCTGTATCAAATAAGCAATATAGGACAGTGGCTCCCATACTCAGATCTCCAGACTTTTGCAGAGCTGGCTGCATAAGAATTGTCTTGAGAACTTGTTAAATATACAGATTTTGGGGTCCCAGTCTCAGAGATTCTCATTTGATAAATCTGGGGAAGGATCTGGGCATCAGTACTTTAAAAGCTACAGTGGTGGTTCCACTAAGTAGCTGGGTTTGGGACTCACACTCTAGAAAAATTGTGATGTAGGGATTCAGAATTAGATAGAGAATTCTTAAAGCTAGATCCTACATCTTTTTATCTTTGACTCTACAAGGGCTAACCCAGCACTTGGAACTTACTAGGTATTTGGTAAATGTTTAATAAACAGAACTTAATTTAGGGAGTGACCAGTGAGTGTTTGGTGGACAGAGACACCAGACTTAGGGATTTAAGCTGGACCTTGGAAGAGGTAAGACTGAGACTCATATTCTATATATTAAACAACCATTAACTATAACCTTCCCCACCTATCCCACACTCCTACACTGACTACCAATACAAAAGATCAGTATTTACCACGGTACTGACTCTCCCTCCGTCAGACTGCAGCTCACATGATTGCTTAAACTTTTTTTCTGGGAATAGATCTTGTATGCCAACCGCGCAGGGTTACTGCCCCATAAACCTCCCTCTGTCATTAGCTTTGACTGTTGACACTTGCAATGATTAGACAGGGTTGAGCAAAGGGTATTTTTACAGTCTGTGGGGAAGAGTATAGAACATAAATAAAAATGCATCTCATTACAAGGTCCTGAATGCGCAAAACAGACTGGTCTGAATGCCGTGATTAGATAAGCGCCTGCCACACCCATCAACTTCAAAGGGAAATTGAAGCCAAATTTGGGCCCATATGCTCCTTACACTGAAGCAATTCAGATGACCTCTATTTTCACATTAAGTTAATTTCTGCAGCAGCCTACATGATAGTTATTGTTCCAGACTCTTAATAATTCCTCCAGGTGGCCTCCCGCAAATATGCTGTGAAATATTCTCCACCTACAGTTTCTGGGGTCTCAGATGAGCCATTGGCCATACCCAGAACATGTCATTTTTAAAAACAGGTCATTTCAAATGACTGAGTGACAGGATACCCCTCCCCCACAAAAGAGAATAAGGTGTGATGTTGATGCACAGAGATGTATGTGTTTTGTGGGATGGCAAATAGTTACCAAAATGGCCAGAATAAAAACTAATGTTGACACTGGAGGACTGAGAAGATGGGCTAGGAAGCTCTAAAGAGGAGAGCTCTGAAGGCCTCTCTGTCTCAATCTATGCTATCCTATTGGCAAACTACCCTACGCGCTACATCGCGTACAACTCTAAACATCAGTGGTTCAAGGTGGGAAGCTGTAAGTAGCCTGAGAAAAAGCCACCTCCAGAAAATTTGTTGTGGCTACATGAAGCTCTGACAAAGTAGATCCCAAAGTTATGACTCATTCAATGAGATGGCCTCCTCTGGTCAGGGTGCAACTTAGGCATGTGTGTAGGGAATGACTGGCTATATGGAATGGGTCCAAGGGCCTGGGAAGACTCCTCTGTTCAAATATGTCCTTACTGCTTAAGTGTTAAAGGCCTGGAATCCCATCATGAGAACCCATTTCCTTTATGCCCTTCCTGTCAGAGAGGCATGGACCACAGAGAGGAGCATAGGCTGGAGGACTGAGTGGGCAGAGAGACACTTGGATGAAAGAAGCCCCACAGGCAGCCTGAAAGGTCTCTCCAGCAAGCCATAGTTCAGATGACAAAATTAAAATAAGTGACCTCCTGTGTCAAATGAACCGATTTTTTCCTCTCTCTCCAGCAGTATCAGAATTCGCTGCTGTGGAGCCAGGAGTGTAGACCCGGCTATGCATTGACTACAAGGTCCATCAATTCTCAAAAGGAGCAATTGCAGCAGAAGGCAGCACAAGCCCCCAGAAGAAGCATGGATGGAGCAGAGGTGGGAATTCCACTGGGAAGAATTACAAGGGATTTTTTTTTTCTTTGCCATTTTCTAAGACTGAGCATATCATGTGATGCTATGTGGACTAGGGAGAGAACTAAAATCAGCATACTCACTGAAGTTACTGGACAGCAGAAAATTGTGAAGACTGAATTACAAATACCCCCTCCAGGCTACCAGGTAGGTGAGTGGTTATTCATAAGCAAAGGCAAAAGAATTATTTTTTGTTCAAATATTCTTGAGATAGATAATACTTTAAATCGTCAACTTTTTAGTATGAAGGAGATTCCTTCTAGTGACAAGATTGGGCCCAAGGTTGAGGTTGCATGCTTTAGTGGAAGTGGGATGAGATACCAACACATGAAAGGTAAGACAGAAAGCAAGCTCTGTATATAAGCCCAATCTGACATGAAGTATAAGTTTTAAGCATTTGTCATGAATCCCACAGATATTTTCTGGGCACCAGCAACAAGAAAATGCACCAGGCACTGTATAAAGATACCAATGCCACCCTCAACTAGCTTCAAATATAGTGGGAGAAACGGCATAGATCTAACTGGTATAGGACAAAATTAGATAAGTATCATGGAATCAGCACAAGGACCCACAGCATCAGCATCACCTGGGAGCTTGTTACAAATGGAGATTCTCAGGCCCCACCCAGGCCTTCCAGAATCATCATATGCATTTTACCAAAATTCCCCAGGTGATTTGTATGCACATTTGAGAAACACTAGTCTAAACAAAAACATCTAGAACTTCAGAGTAAAAGGATATCACTCATCTCAGAAGCCAATGGCATGTTCATGGAGACCTCCTGGTATATTGCAGGGGAGCTTCAGACATAGTTAAGCTTTCACTGTGCGATACGTGAGAGCAGAGGAAAAGGAACAGCAGGAGCCAAAGTTCAGAAGAGAAAAACTCCACAGTTTTTCTTCAATATACTTGGGGGATGGTAGATAGACAGGTTTTGAAAACATTTAAGATACTGACATTATGGTCATAGAAAAAAATCCTAGAAACGTAGGTATGGGCTGACTGTAGAGTTCCAGAATAAACCTAATTTCTGATTTCATAATGACACAAAGGAGTGCTACCAAAGCAGTATGGGAAAAACTAAAATGGCAATAAAGATAATCTTTAACTCTCCTCAGTAGAATTGCTGGAACTTGAGTCCCGCCACAAATCCCTTCTTTCCCCTGTCAGAGTCCTTGGGAGGCCCATGTGTTATCCTTATACGTGTGGCCTGGATCAAAGAGGAGATATAGGCAGCCAATAGGACTAGAGTTCCAAGAAGGGCTCCAACCCTGGAAAAGAATGACAGTGCACATCAGAAATCAGGTGGAAACTCAGCAATATACACAAGAACTCATTCAAAGATCAGAGGGAACCTCAGCTCAGAGGGCATGCGTATCTTCTGGGCCTTAACCGCACAATCCAGACAAGTAGCTCAGGGTGTGAGTCAGTTTCAGACACTCCTCCTCTTGAGTTCTGCTGCATGGAAACCCCAGTCTCCTGCCCCACATGCACCACTACCTGCAGGCTGCAGTTTTCGTGCCCCCTTTCTCTCTTGCCAGTCCTCTGCTTCTGTGATTGGACCCTCTTCCATAACTAATAGCTAAATTACATAGCACTTAGGATGTGCCAGGCATAAGTCTAAGTGCTTTCTGTACTATATCATTAACATTCACAACCAATCTATGACTTAAGCATAATTATTGCCACCAGTTCACAGATAAGGTGACTTCACTAAGGTCACTCTGCTGGTAAGATGTGATGCTGGCATTTGAATCTATGCAGTTGGCTCCAAGGCAACTACACTCATTAGCAGATGTGTCTCCAGGATGCTTTCCTATCAGCTTACTCTGAGGCTGGGAGGAAAGTTCCAGAAAACCAACACCTGACTCATGAGTGGTGACCATGCTCTGCTATATGACCTACCTATTTAATTGATACCTAGTGTTAACCATTGAGGCACCTAGAACTGAGTTTGCTTCCTGCCTTGGGCATTATGACAACAATTTCCTCTAGATCAAGTTATTTTTTCAGCCCTTATTATGTTTCATACTTGTCAGGAAACTGGAGAGTATACTCTAGGAAGTATTTAAAACTATAAGAAACTTTTCTGGATCTAGAGTAACATTTCAGGAGGAGATAATGGATGTGTCAGTGAAGGAAGGTTCTCAAAGATGGATAAACCAGAAAAGGGAAGAACGGAATTGGATGGTATGATTAGACAGGACAACCTAGGGGACCAGAAGAGCCTGAAGGAGGAACAGCCCCAGAAGCAAATGGAATTGACGATGAAAGTTACTCTTGGATGTCTGATGTGAAGCTGCATCAGTTGTCACTTTCAGGTAGGAAGAGAACTACATGGTGTCAAGAAGAGATGGGAGAAGAACAGGAGTAATGCAAAGTTAATTAATTCATGTTTCTGTTCATTTTTTCATCCTACAAGTATTTATGAGTATCAACTATGTGCTACCTTCTGTGTTAAATATTGGATCTCTGTCTTCGAGGAGCTTACAGACTAGGTGGGGACCCAGAAAATGAACAAAGCAACAGATCCATTTCTTCCTTTTTACGTGTTACATGAGTGGAGGGAGAAAATGCTGTAAGAACATGGAGTAGGAAAGGACCTTCTGTTAGGGTTCCGGGAAAGCCTGCTCTGAGTGGGTGACTTTTAAAATGAGACTTGCAAAATGAGAAGGAAGCTGTTGTGCAAAATGTAGGGAGAGAGGGTAAGAGAGAAGAACGTTTCCAGAAGAAAGAGGATATTTATTCTCTAGCGATGGCAGTGAGAATGAGAACTGAGAAAAAGCAGCAGTTCCTCCCCATGGCCTGGGCGACCTCTGAGAGAGCACTGTCTGCAGAGTGGCGTGGGTGTGAAGGGGAGAGTCTGCGGTAGGAAGTGGGGACGGTAGGTGCAGACGATCTGTGTTAGCAGGAGCAGGGGAGGATGAGCTTGTTTTTGCTATTTCAGGCCATCGGTATAGGCGACTTTCGGTTTCCATCTGAGCCAGCCTGTGTAGGTGCATTCCAGATACGCAGAAATCACGACGGTGGAATGATTCATCTCCAGTTTGCTCCCCACCAAATTCCCCAGTCTCTATTTGACACCTTTTCCTTCAACACCTTTTCCTAAAGCTTCTGCCTCATGTCCCCCTCCCTCTCCACCAGATGACTTTGTTTCGTTCTTCTCTGAGTTGGAAACCACCAAATAAAGAACGCTCTCATCTTCTCTCTTTTCCATCTTGTTATATTTCTCTATATCTTCAGCCTCCTTTTTGTGGTGTGGAATGCCTCCTTCATTCCAAAAGTGACTCCACCTAACCACGTGATCTCTCTCTTCCTCTTTCCTCCATAAACTTGTTCCACCAATCACACTCCCTCTTGTTTATTTCATTTCTCCCTCACTTCCTCCATCTATTTCTCAACCAACAACTTACTTAAGTCTCCCCTCTCCTGAAAAGTTCTCACTCAGTCTTGCTTATCCTTCCAGCCAAGCTCCAACTCTCCGGAATTTTATGTCAGGACCTCTTGGTTGCATCTCTGATTTCATCTCCTAGAGACCCTCTCACCCCTCAGCCCTTGTCATCTGGCTTCTTGGTTTGCCTGTGTGTTTTTGCCCCTGCTGTACTCTCCTTCCATTCTAGAATGTTCACACCCCTGCCTGGCAGCGTACCATGCACCTGCCAGGTTTCCAGACCCTGCATCCCTCTCCTTGACCCTCACCTGAAGTGCAACCCTGTGCCAATCTCTGGAACCACCCTTAGTCAGGCAGAAGAGATATGAAGGCAACTCACCCCGCCCTCTGAGATGCAGCATAGCCAAGGCTTGCCACTGCTCTGGGTTCAAGGGCATCTCTGTTGTGAGAAGCATCTTGAGTCTCATGTGTGAGCCCAGTTTGGGCTCCAGCACTGGTTTCATTTTCATTCGTCCTATGTAAGGAGGATTCACTATGTGCCAGGCTCTGTGGCATGCACCTCCTCCACATGATTTCCTTCACTCCTCATAGCACCCCCGTGCCGTGCTGGGGAGCACTGCACGGTCAGTAGACCCTTGTTACAGAGGGGTTGAGCAGCTTGCCCAAGGTCACACAGCCAACAGATGGTGGAACTAGGAGTCAAACCAGGCCTTCTGACTCGAGAGGCTATGCTGGACAAATGGTTATAACTTTTAATAGAAGAGAGAGTGGGGGCGTGTGTGTGTGTGTGGTGGGGGGCTGGGGGTTGGTGATGACGGGAAAGCTTTCTGAGACCCTGCTGCTCATGCCAGATTTTCTGGTCCTGATTAACTGCTGCCTGGCTGCCAGGAGCTGTTATTATCACTCACTCCTGCGCCCCTGTTGCTGGGCTTGTGGGGACTTGCCCTTCCTTCCTGTTCTCGGCCCTCTGATGTTGACAGCTGTACTGGAAAATCACACGTTGGCTGCCACCGCGCTTACCGGACACAGGCTGTGCGTGCTGCTCTGGACTTCCTGCCCCCTCTGTCCCAAGCCTGCCCCGACACAGGGGGTCGGCCTACTTCCAGGCCATGGCCTTTCTCCGTCTGTCTTACCTCTGTGCGAGTAACTGAGTTTTCTCTACGCCATCACCTCTCCACGGAGTTTCCTCCCTGGTTCCCCATGACAGAATTCATCCTTCATACCCTCTGTTACATTCCTTTGACTCATCGCTTATGCTCTCTTTCTGACTCTTGCCTCAACCTATGTTAGATTAAGTTAACGCCTCATCCGTCTTTTTAGTGCCTTCTAATATGTAATTTCCCTTTTTTTCAAATTTAAATATTTGTTACATTGAATTGAGTCATTAGAACACAGCTTCAAAACAAGGATAGTATGAAAAAACTCAAATTCGTAAGTTTATTGGGGGAAAACAAGTCCCTCAAAGGAGAAATCTACCAAGAGAATAAAAACAATGATAATCAGAACAATAATGGCCAATAACCAATATTTTCAAAGTGTTTCACAATTACCCAACGCCAGACTCATTGGGTCCTCACTGTCCCCGAAGATGAGCTGTGACTTGCTGAAAGCCACACAGCAAGTATAGCGGTGACAGGACTCAACTCCCAGGTGCTGACTTCAAATCCCATCTCTTTCCTATAATGTTCTCTGAAGAAAAGATTTCTGTCTCATCAGCGGTCATCTGGGTCATTTGCAAACCTCAAGCAGAAATTCCCCAGGTCAGCATTACGTGTTCTCCAAGGGCAAGCATCTTCAAACGGAAACCAAAAACAATGAAAACCCAGTACCAAAGGCTTCTGGCTTCTCTTCAATGGTAGCCAGTCTTAGTTCTTTTTCCTTATTCCATGTGAAGAATTATAACCCCCAAGGGGAGTTGTGGGCTTTCCGAGGGTGGAACAAAAAGACATGAGCTTAGGAAATGAAACGTTCAGGAATGACGTTCTCCTTCCTCCTCTGTAACAACGCTAAGTAGGCATTCCTGTTCTTACATTTTATTTCACTGAATTTAGTCAATGAGACATAAAGGCCTAGTTTTGTCCTTGGTTCTTTTCATCTTCCCGCTGCCATTATAGCAAAACTAAACATGTGGAGCATCACCTGTTTATGGATCTTGTCTCCAACAAAAAAACTGAGTATGCACTCTTTGAGGACATCAGTTTGTTCAAGACGGTGAGATAACTTTAGGAAAAAAATTTCCCTTGATATAAGAAGTCTATAGGACAAATGGACTTCCCTTTCTGGCCTAAATGTCATGTTTGTGAGAATGGTGTGGTGTAAATAGCATAGTACCGAAGTGAGAAATTATCACTCTTCTGAATAAACCACACTCCCAGCCACCCGACCTTCTGCCCCTCCTGACCTGCTGTCCCCTCCGGTGTCCACTCAAATATCACCTGCCAGGAGACACCTTCTAAAATCGTTCCTCTGTTACTTTCTATCCCTTTAACCTCCTCCCCTTTATTTTATTAATAGTATTTATCACTATCTGACATCATATTTTTATCTGTTTGCTTATTTATTGTCTGTTTCCTCCTACCAGAAGATAAGACTTTTATGAGAATTTGTCTTAGTTATTGCTGTTTTCTCAGAAAGCAGCATCCTGAATTCAATTCCTTGAATAAACATTCAGGACACGACTTAGATAGTTCTGTTATATTTTTCCTTCACGTGTTGGAGAAACTGTAGGATTTGGGGATAGCATTAAAGATAAATAGGAGACCAAAGTTTGCTCATTGTCGAGGATTTGTCACTTCAGATACCACAGAGAGGGGTCTCCTCACTCAGAATTTTTCTGTTTTCTCTGTATTACAAGTACAAACACAATATTTGGGTGAGAAAGAAAAGTCCAATAAGTCTGCATCTTATCTCAAATATCAAAGAAAGAAAGTAAAACAGAGACACATTTGTCTCAGATTTGCTGGAGAAATTCTAATAAACTCAGTGCCACACACTCACTGTGTGGGTTTCTTTTAATAGCTCAATTTGGCTTTTAAACCTTTTTCTCTTCAGAGCTGAGGAAGATTTATTTAATCATTCAACCAACAGCTAAAATGTCACACCTCTGAAAGGTTTCCTTTATCGTAATGTCTAACAGAATCCCCCCACCCTCTATCAATTTCTAGTTCATTACACTCAATTAATTTCTTTGGAGTGTTTATCTCTATCTAAAATTGTATTTTTATTAATGTTTTACATGTTAATTATCTGATTCTTCCTGGTAGAATGTAAGCTTCGTGAGAGCAAGAGCCTTGTCTCTTCTCTACTGATGCTTCTCGGGAACCTAAGAGTTTCTGACACATCGAAAATCCTCAAGAAGCATCTGCTGAGTAAATGAAGAATGAAGTTGCTTGGCTCTGTGAAGGCTTTCTTGACAGCTCCTGTCCAACTTTGATGTTCTCACTTTTCTGAATGCTCTTTGCACCTATCAGCTCTTCCCTCTCACCAGGACTTTATTCTCTAAGGTTCTCCTCTCTAATGGTCGTATGGTAACACTGAGCCCTCTGCTACTTCATTACACCAAACTGACATAAACAACACAAGCTTGTTTGTGGTTACTTCATGCACACGTATTTTGTTTTCCCAGGCAACATTGTATGCTTCCCACAGGGAAGGCCTATGTCTTAGGCCAAGGAAAAGAGAAGGAAGAGAAGATTTTTGAGAGGATGATAATAAAGTGTGTTTTCAAGATATGAAGTTTTATATGCTTATGGTACATGCAGGTAGAAATGTCCAATAGGCAGTTTGTGTATACCGATCTGATGTCAGAAGAGAGACCTCAGCTGAAATTGTCCATATGTGACTCATCAACATATGTTCAGTATGACTAACAAGTTGAGTGCAGGAGCTCACTCAGGGAGAGTATAGAGATTGAGAAGATGAGCAATGAGGGGCAGAGTCATGGTATGACCACCACTTAAGGGGCAGGTAGAGGAAGGGGACTGAGAAGGAACCATGTCAGCGGTAGGAGGGGGACCAGAAGAGTGTGTCATTGTGGATGCCAAGGAAGTTGAAATTCTCAAGGTGATAAAGAATGGTCAATGGCGGCAATTGTCACAAAGAATCCAGATAAGAAAAGACTAGAAAAATGTCCACTGGATTTGGCAGTTGAGCTTTGCCACAGCAATTTCACCAGAGGAATAAGAACAGAAACCTATTTGAGAGGGATTGAGAATGAGCTTTACTGGAAGGAGAGTAATTAAGGATAGAGAGTTAAGACAGCGCCCTTGACAGGGTTAGCTTTGAAGACAAGGAGAAAGAAAGGCTGGTACCTAAACAGGAGCTTCTGTGGAAAATAAACTGAAGTTTATTACTCAAAAGTAGGTTTTACATTGTGCACTTGAAATGTGTACAGTTTATTGTATGCCAATTATACCTCAATAAAGTGGTATTTTTAAAAAGCGTGTTTTAGAATTTCACAAAATATCAGTATCTTCTCATTTGAGAATCAAATTTCAAATTCATGATAACAAATTAAGGTATTTCCTGATATATGAATGAGAAAAATCCAGGATAAGGAAAAGCCCAGGAATATGTAAACTGATACTTTTGGTTTACAAATAAGAAGATGATCAACATTAACAGAAGTCCCTTTTTCTCATGGTAGGAAGCAGGAAGGCATTATAACCTGGAATAGGAGCCAGCATAGAGAAAGGGCTGGAATCATGACTGTAGTTTGCAGATTATTATAGATTTATCTAAAAGGTTAGATATTGGGCTAGATTATGACCCAAATTAAGGCAAATAAGAGCCAAATTAAGACCTTCAGGAAAGGCTCAAAGAGTTTCCTAACCACAGATGAACAAGCCTTAATGTCATCAAAACTTCATTTAGAGTCACAGTGGGGAAAAATGTACAAGGATATATTGGGAGGAAGACGGAAAATAATATCTAAATTAAATATCTTTCCTTTTCCAAAGGTTCAGCAATTGTCAAACCAGTGTCCAAAAAATTGAAGAGAATGAAATGCCATGGTTTAAATAATTATTCAAGAGTCAGTAAACTCAAAGATGAGACAAGTAGACAAAACTAAAGAGAAATATTATCTCAGTGAATCCTGTTTATTCAGAATGCAGCTATCTAGAATTTTCTCTACAGTGTTTTCATACAGAATAGAAAAAAAATGACAAATAAAAAGCCAATAGATTAAATACTGATGCGTACAGTGCTTTACGGTTTCTCAAAGCTTACTTTTCCTCATTGGAGCCTTAAAATAATTCAGAGGCAGACAGTGTGCCAGGGTCTCCCCGCCGCTACCCCACAAGTGATATTTATCTTTGTGTTTTCACACACCCACATTGACCCTGAGACATGATAAGTTTTCCTTTGACCTGTCTTGTTTTCCACAACATTATCCAGAGAAGCAGATTTATCAGCGTCTGAAAATGCAATAGAGTAAGCAGGGAAAAGTGGAGAAGAGGCACTCCATGTCTGTGGAAATGTGTACAGTCACGTTATTAATTAGAAAAAATCTAAGCCTTAAAGATAAGTGACATGGTTACCAACTTACTAATTAGAGAACTAGACAGGAGGCTAAGTGATGTGACCATCTCATTCTAGATTACAATTCATGATTAGAAAAGTAACTTCCAGTACCTGCCACAGAATTAGTAAAGAGTCATTATGATGTTCTATACCCCTGTGACCTCAGGGCATACGGTGGGAAGTAATGGTCATAAAGGCATGATGACTCACAGGCCTGACAAGATATTCAGCATCAATTTGTTACCCAGTGTACTAGCTCCCTCAGTTATTCATCACCCTTCCCTTTTCCCCCAACCCAATCCTGTTTATCACCCCCTAAAAGAGTAGCTAGTATTTCTAGAGGTCTTACTATGTACTAACCATTGTTCTAAGCACTTTTCATGTACTAAGTCATTTAATTACCACAACACTAAGAGTAGATGCTATTTTTTGCATATTCATTTAGAGGTGACATGGCTATGACACAAATAGGTTAGGTAATTTACCCAGTTGGCACACAGCTGGTGAGTGTAAGAGCAGAAATTCAAGCCCAAGTTGTCTGGAATCAGCCCTTATTCTCATCCCCTAGGTTAGGCTGTCTCCATTTTTATTTCAGATCAGAATCACCTCTCTTCTGGACTATTACAACAGCTTCCTAGCTGATCTCCATCAAACTTACCTTTTTTCACGTTATTTCTATTAGAAAAATAATATATGAATACATTCTCCAGGTAAAATATTTTAAAGCATGAATCAGACAAAACCCCTTTCGGCCACTAGCTGCAATCCCAAGTTTCTCCCCAGGATCTGGTGTGTCTCCTCCTAGATCTTTTTATGCACACATATGTACCTTTAAAAATATGCAGTATTGTTTGATAGATTTTTTAAAAATAAATATTATTTTAATCATTTGCAAATTTCATTTTCTTATTCATCTAAATGTCTTCAAGAACACCCTAAATCAAAACAGTGTGACCTTTAAAAAAGAAAAATCCATTCCCCTTCTTGAAAAACTACCCCCATCCCAAAATAGAGATGTCATAACCCTATTAAAGTGCTCTCTTACTCCCCTTTTAGTATCAGTGGAATTAAGCAAAGTCTCCCAAAGGAAAAGGCCAGAAAAAAATTCAAGGAGCAACAGGTTGAGTGTTATATTCACAGAAGGATGAGGAGAATCATTTTATAGCAGCTAATCCACAGGTGAAACAATCCATAGATGAAGGTATCCTCATCTGGGGATTTGCCATGCAGTGAGGCCAAATCCACCTCTTGATAAAGTCCATGTGGATAACCAGAATATTCAGTTTACTTGTGCATCTCATTCCCATAGCAACCCGGCATATTGGGATAACACTATGGTTCCACTCACCGAACTAATCCCTTCACGAACTTCAATGTGTTTACCTCGTTACTCGTTTACTATTTCCAGAGTATAAGCTCATGAAGACAGGAATTGCATCTCTCTTATTTTCTGCTGTAGTACCGTTACCTAGCCCAGTTCCTGGCATGTAGTTGGAGCTTCCTTCACTCGTTCAAATATTTATTGAACGAGTGAAAGAAGTGAGAGATGTATGACTAATTCTGATTATCAAGGTTCCGTGAATTCTTGACTTTTTGAAGCCCTAGAAAACAGGATGATTTGATCACCCATGGCCCTTGTACATTGATCTGACCAGTTATAGATCTACAGCAGTCACTAATAACAACTCATCTAAATAATACCTACCTGTGTCAGAGTAGAAAGAGCATAAACTTTAGCATCAGACACCTGAGTTAACAAACATCCTCACTATATGCTTGCTGTGTGACCTTGAGCAATTTTCTTAACCTCTCTCTTCAGTTTCCTTATCTGTAATAATGAAAATAATAAAACTTTTAGGATTAGTGAGGACTAGATGAAATAACGTATTAAAGCACCTAATAACGTGCAAGACAATGAGTAAGTGCTCAGCAAATGTCAGCCCAGTGCCTATTTTTCCTTCCACCCACTCCCCACTCCCTTACTAATAATAAGTCTTTGAGTTTATTTACTTTGATAAGCATTTCTCTTCTCTCATTTCCATTTGTGGCGATCTGGGCAACAACTTCTTTCTCTTCCAGTGCTGACCTACCGTTTTGTTGGAATTAATCCCGGGGCTCCGGGCTCTAGAGATTGCTGTTGGACCACGAAAATTATGGATCAAGTCCAAGTGCTACAGCACGTAATGGCTCTGGCCATTAAAAAAAAAATCCAAACTGTTGTAGCTATTTTATGGAGTGCAATATATATCCAAAAATTTATAATAGGGTTGCCAAATGCAGTGTTCTAAAAATCAAAAATTATCCAAAAATTACTCATCTCCTTATAGAAATAAATTGCTGTGCTGAATATTAAAACAGACATCTTCCCCTTGAGTCTAAAGCTTTCTCCAAAGGTCCCACAATTATAATTTCAAATCAGTGAATGTTATTCAAACAGGGAAAGGTAGAATCTTTAACTTACTTTCACCAGATTTAGACTTTCAGCCTGTGATGGTCTTTATCCAACACTCACTATTTCTGTTGCCTCAGATTCTTTTAGATCTACCTAAAAGCCCTGTATTTACAAAGTCTTAGAGTCTCAGAAACACTTGCATCTGTTCTGTCATGTCCACAGTCTACCAAGTCATCCTAGGGTTTTACAAAGAATTTAAGAAGATGCAACTAAACACAACCCTTCCTCCATTATAAGTCTCACTCCTCTCCAGCATTTAAGAATGTCTTCCCATAAATCCCTGGGGCAGATCTATTGGGTTGCTACTTGAATGATCTCCTAGCAATTAGACATGTCTTTAAAACATGATATCCATTACTTCTCCTTCATCCTGCATTATGAACTTGAACAATGCACAGCTTGATGAAAGCACTGTTTCTACTATCCTGTTTAGGTTCCAACCATGATCTTCAAGTGGAGATCAGTCTGGGCAACTTATAAATCTTATTTTAAAAAAATAAATCAAGTTCTTGCTTGGAGACCTGGGGACTGTCAAGAATAGTAGGAGTATTTTCTTCATACAGCTTTGGCCTGAAGATTACATCTTTCCTCAAAGATTTAACAAGAGCCACCCAGTTAGAATTATAGTCAATAGGATTAGCTAAACATACTACACCCTAAAAACAAGCAGTGGCTGGATTACTGCACCTCAGCTCACCTATTCGTAAGAGCTGATCGCACAGTTCCTTATTCACATAAGGCTCAAAACTCTGAGTAATTGACCCACCACTCATGCCTCATCACAAAAGATCTCCAAAGTGGAAATTAACCACTAGATAGGCCCTAATAGACCTAGGAAGAACTATATTTTCTCAATTCTGAATTCCAGGATTTTTTCTGGTCTAAATATGTAAGATGCAGCTAAGAGATGCATCAGGTCATCTACAGCTTGCTAAGAGCTTTCACTATGGTCAGTAACCAGCATGCAAATTTCGTGGTGATGCCAATGGAGAAAAAGATCTGAGATCTCCCTTTAAGAGGCTTATAACCAAACTAGTCTGAGGAAGCTAGTTTCACACAAATATCCACAAGGAAGGGAGATGGATTTAAAAAAACAGAGAAATAAATATAAATTAAATGGCTAACTAAGCATCAGTCCTGCAGGCCAAATATTTGCTGGGAGAAGGGATAGGGGACGCAATTAGGAGGGTTATTTCAGGACCTAGATTTTTCCACTGCCCCAATCATCTTTAGTGCATCATATGTCTTTCCAAGGCTTGGCATGTACACTGAAAATGCCCAATAATCTTAAAGTACAATATGTTTTATAATATTATTATTTCATTAACACAGCTTATTCAACCTTAATTCTTTAAAGATGGAAAAGAGACAGAGAGAAATATAGGCCATAAACTTCATCCTCAGAATGTTTTATCAGCTGACTGGTTAACTGTAATATTCCATTAGTAGGAAGATAAGGCAAAGATGAAAACAATAACTGAAAATAGACACATTTCCACTGACACAAATCCCAGCCCAGTTAAAATTGTAAATTAAAATTTACATCTCGTCTCCTCTTTCTCTCTTTCTTTTAAAAAACAATTTTGCCCCAACCCCAACACAAGTTAAACCACTAAACCTCTTAAATTACAGTGGTGAAATCAAAGCTTTGCTCTGGATTTTGGGAGCCGAGATCTATTTTGCTACATATCTTGTAAAACCATGCACCATTCCAAGGAAATCCAGCTACACCATCAGAAAGCTTTATGTTTCTTCTTGGATCATGCAATGAATTTTAAACAGGCTATTATTTTGTTGCAGCCTCTCTCCTGGTGGATTGGGAGTGGGATTGGATGGGGTGGGGCAGAGGCTGGGAAATCTGTAAGCAGAGCTTTTTTTCATGCCTCAACTAAAATGGATGTTACAAAAATTATATCAACTCCTTATATCAAACTCAGTTTTGAGTGGTGTTCACTCCCATTTTAATGCTGAAACCAGAATAGCTCAGGAAAAACAAAAAAACACTGCGAGTTTGAACATACCGGTAATTTTTCAAGGGCAAGGACTAAGACAACCATATTGTAGATAAAAATCTCCTTCTCATGTAAAAGTCAGCATAAAATATTTTGCAGGGAATTAGGACAATTATGTGCTTATGATATCAACCCTGGGGTATGATATCAACCCCAGAAATGTGCCTGTAAACGTCCGCACTAGTAATACTTCATCCACCAGTTTCTTATAACCAACAAGATACAATTCAGCTGCTGCCACAACTGGCCCCAACTGCCCTATAGGAAATTATGCAAGTTTCTTTTCCTAAGAGCACCCACCAAAAAAGCAAAAAAAATCTCTGACCAGAAGAATTGGGTCAAAGGATGAGAGACACCATTCTCTTGAATATCATTAATTCTTGATTTTTAAGGAAACATGGTTCCCAATAGGCCTAAGAGAGTTTCTTAAATGTGACCTATATTCAAGCATAATTATCTTTCTTTCCCAATTGGCAAACATATACTGCATAACCTCATTATAAAATCCCATAATTAATACAGTTTTGAATGTTACAAGCCAAATTATCTGACCTAAAATGTAGTAAGATGTATAGTAGTTGAAGACAATTAGAATAGTCTGACTCTGCCTTAGCTCTACCCCCAGTGTTTTGAAACAACAGCTTTTCCTTTATGCAACATGACATACTTTATCAGAGGAAGTTATCTGTAGGGTTCACTTGGAGGAGATATTAAGAATGCTCCACCCTACCAAATATTCAGGACTAGTTTTAAATATTATTTTAAAAGTACAGCCAAGACTGAATCTAAAATGTTACACGTGAAGCCCTGTGGAAGTAGAAACTTATTCTGTAGACAGATTAAATTATCTACTTATTTATTCTGTTGTATTTATTGGGTTGTATCAAGGAGTATCTAAAAGACATGGTGTGGCTTAGGAGAAAAAGCATTGAAAGGTTTGGATCTAAATACCAGGCCAGCATTCACTAGCTTTATACTCTTAAGCTTATCACTCGACTCTCTCAGAAACTCCACTTCTCATCTGTGAAATGGGATAGTGGCAATACCTATTTCACAGTGCTGCTTTAAAGAACAAATATAATCATTTGAAGTAATGTATACCTGAAAGGGATTAAACAAATGTCTTTACTGTACCTTCAAATATGGCCAGAGAAAATGGCCAGAGAAATGACACATGCTAAAAGATACCTTAAACATGTGCACTGAGAATACATTTTTATAAATGATGTGGGCTATAAACGCTACTGAATATGTGTAGAGAAATTTCAGGTCATACAAATGTGTGTTTTAAAATTAACATGGACTTCCAGATAAAGATGGAAGATTATGCACATGTATATTTATATTCTCATCCATCCAAAAGACCATTAAAATGTCAGTAAAGGAATGCAAATAGGTGTAAACTTGTAAGATAAAATAAGAACAAGAAGTAGTCATGAATTGATAAAAGATTTCAACAAAATTTTGGAAAATGAGAAGTGGATGGAGACAAGCTAACAGATGAAAGGCATCCGAAGAGGTCAGTTTAGAGGAAAATGAAGAGGAGGTGGGTGGTGTAGTAACAGAGATGGAGATAAGCTTCCTAGAAGAACCACTGAGATGCTCAGAATTCTGGAAATTCAGACACTGTAGGGGTGGAAGTGAGACATAAAACTGAAAAATAGGGGAAAATGAGCAAAATTCTGTTTATGGGACGGCTGATTTCACCACTCTATAAATCACAATCCCAGTCACGGCATTTACCTCACCCTAAAATGTGAACAGAAAACCAAAGAGTTCCACACATTTGAAAAAATCCCTAATGTGGGAGACTCTGACCAAGAGAAACAAACGGGAAATAATGATTCCAAAATAAAAAGAGAAGAACAGAAGTTTTTACAGAAATTCTAACACCTTTAGAAAGATTCAAGAATGCGTTGCATCCATTAGACAAGAACAGGATACTGAGCAAGAAGAACAAATTGAGATTAAGAAGGAAACTTGGAGCCGGCCCCGTGGCTTAGTGGTGAAGTGCGTGTGCTCCGCTGCTGGCGGCCCAGGTTCGGATCCCAGGCACGCACTGACGCACTGCTTCTCCGGCCATGCTGGGGCCACGTCCCACATACAGCAACTAGAAGGATGTGCAGCTATGACATACAACTATCTACTGGGGCTTTGGGGGAAAAAATAAATAAATAAATAAAATTAAAAAAAAAAAAATGAAGGAAACTTGACTTAAGAAATGATTGCCAAGGGCTGGCCCTGTGGCATAGTGGTTAAGTTTGCGCACTCTGCTTCAGCGGCCCAGGGTTAGCAGGTTTGGATCCTCGGCACGGACCGCCGCACCGCTTGTCTAGCCATGCTGTGGTGGCGTCCCATATAAAGTAGAGGAAGATGGGCACGGATGTTAGCCCAGGGCCAATCTTCCTCAGCAAAAAGAGGAAGATTGGCAACGGAGGTTAGCTCAGGGCTAATCTTCCTCACAAAAAAAAAAAAAATTGCCAAAAGAAAAAGAAATTTTAGAATACAAAATTGAAAAAATCTTCCAGAAAATAAAATAAAAATAGACAAAAGGATCAAGTAGATAATTATTCAAGGAGGACTAATAGGTAATTAATAGGAATTATGGAAAATGAGTAGCAAAAATGGAGGGGAGGAAATTGTTAATTTGAGTGATACAAGAGAATTTCAATAGCTGAAAGACTTAAGACTTCAGATTGGAATAGCCCACCAGTGGCTGCAAAAAGACCTCCATTTAGGATTATTGCTGAAAGAAAAAAGCAGATCATCGAAGAATCAGAATCAAGCTGGCATTAAACCTCACATCAGCAACACTGGATGCTCAAGAAAAAGAAACAACGCCTTTAAAACTCTAAGGAAAAGTTATTTTTGAACTATATTTTCTATACCTGATTAAATTATCATGCAACTGTGAACACAGATCACACTTGCGTGTACTGATATTCACACATTCCAAGAATCAGAAAAGTTACATCTCACACAAAATTTCTTAGGAATTTTGTTGCGTTATGTACTGCAGCAAAAAGAAGTAAACAAAGAAAGCAGGAGACTTGAGTTTCAAAAACGAGGAAACAAAGCAAAGAAAGATAACACCAAGCTAATCACTGTGTAGCAGGCCTACAGAACAAGTACAGACAAGAGTTCGCAAGATGAAGAGCTTCAGAAGAAAGAAGTTTCTGGAAAAATTTTTTTAAAATCTCTGAATGGACAAAAAAATTGTCCATTCACACACAAGAAAGGCAAGTAGTATAAGGGAAAAAAAGGCAATTAGAAACTCCAGAGAAATTAAAAGCTGTACAAGAAGTATAATAAAATAGTATGTGGCACTGCAATAAACAATATTAAGCCCCAGTGTAAACACTACTTATTGGTTTGCAATTTTAGAATCATCCTGTAGACAAATATGATAGAATTATGACTAGAGAACAGAAAGCAAATGTCAATACCTTTAGCATTGTAGAGGTACAGGTTACAAAAATTAGAAGGGAGAAGGGAAGAGAAGAACTGAAAATATGGAGACTCAAAATAAATTGTCTATTGTTAAAGGAATAAGTATTTTACCTAAAGTTGCTAAAGGAATAAGTATTTTCTCTAAAGTTGCATAGGTAATCAGTAAAGATCTAAAGTAGAGAGATGATTAACAGAAGGTTGAGTGACTTAATTGAGTTACATTCTCATCTGTCAGCGTAAGAAGACAATATGTAATATCTACAACTAATAACCCAAGAATTAATGATATAAGAATATTGTTTAGAGATATAGAAGTAAGTAATCCCGAAAATGCTATAAAAGTCACATCTGAGGAGAGACTGAAGATAAGGAGTGAGACAGAGTGAACTATTGCTTTTCAGCATAAGCACTTCTATCTTTTTTTATGTGCAATTTTTGCTTTGATAAAAATTTTTAAATGATTAATATAAAAATCCAAGTGTATACAATTTACTATGAAATGTGTAATCCACTCATACACAGATTGATCAAATTCATATAAAAATTAAGTGACAAAGTATTCTTCTACAATATACTTAATTACATTTAATGCTAAACATGATCTCAGAAGGGGGAGATGCTCACTTTGTTTTGTTAAACTGTCACTAACTCTCAAGTGTTCCAAACCCAACAAGACGTAAAGTGTCTTCGAACATCCCCTCCGTTGGGAGACATCTGTGCTCATGGATTTACAATGTGCAGGGACTGCCCGGTTACTTTACTACGACATTTGCTCCTGCAGGAATTATTCATGATCCTCCACCAGCAAGCTGAGAACACGTGGGGCTGATAGCTTGATTCAGAACTCCAAACCCAAAACGAATGTAAGTATTTGGTAAATTTAGAAGCAGATTCTACTCCACTACCACCACTCCCCTTCATCTACCTTCACATACATCTATCACCAGGAACTACAGGTGTATTTTGAATGGAATGTTCTTTGTGAGCAGCAGAGAACAAAGGGAATTTCCTGCAAAATGATGCTGAAACATGATCGTTGATGTGTATTATCTTGCCAGTCCCGTGCCTATTGAATATCATCCCTGGCTATTATTCAGATATTGTTCTCTTTGGTTGGGTAAGACAAAGATGAGAAGCCCACTTCAGCACTCAAACAGTACCCTCTGCTGGTTGAATCTGAGCTGAAGATCTGATTTGTAGCAGGGTTTAGTCACACTGCCAACACATGGAAAGGAGAGAAGAAAAGAAAGCAAGGTGAAAACCATAGACCAGGATGTAGAAGGCAAACAAATAAAAATCAACTAATTTTATTTTATTTATTTTGTGTGTGTGTGTGTGAGGAAGATCAGCCCTGAGCTAACATCCATGCTAATCCTCCTCTTTTTGCTGAGGAAGACCAGCTCTGAGCTAACATCTATTGCCAATCCTCCTCCTTTTTTTTTCCCCAAAGCCCCAGTAGATAGTTGTACGTCATAGCTGCACATCCTTCTGGTTGCTGTATGTGGGATGTGGCCTCAGCATGGCCGGAGAAGCAGTGCGTTGGTGCGCGCCCGGGATCTGAACCCCGGCCGCCAGCAGCAGAGCGCACACACTTAACCGCTAAGCCACGGGGCCGGCCCTAAAAATCAACTAATTTTAGTTACATATCAGGAAACTGACATTTTAGGTATCAATCACATATATGATGCAAATGTACTTTATTAAATCCTAAGAGAATACTTTGTTCTTGCAAAAAGGTTATATGAACGAGGGATTTTGCATTTGACATTCAAATTCTCTGCTTTACAAAATGATTCATCACAAGTCCCCCCAGTGAGTTTCTCTGGTGCTCTGAGCCTGTGACGTAGTTTACACTCTGTCTTTTGGAAACATATTAACTGTGTAACATAAAGTGGTTCCTCCCATCACAGCCCAGGGCTCTCACACCACGTCAGAGATGTCTGCATTACTTGACATGTTTATAAATGTTTAGGGAAAGTTCAAAATTCATTTTTGCTGTCTTGCTAATATATGTAATGAGCAGTGGTTTGGAGATGGCAAGATTAATTTATCTGACAAAGGAAGGAATGGGTAACATATGTTCTCTGGGGCAGGGGCTATCTTAGGATCTATTTTGCTTAATATAGTAGAAATGCTTAATAAATTGAGTAGCAATTAAAAACAGGTGCAGTCCTACATTTAGAAGCGTAGAACCAGCATTTTTTATATCTTTGACGAAAAATCAATTGCACATTCAGTTCTTCAGGCCTACCACGGTGGTGGGGTTCACATGCATAATGTCCCATTCTCACAAAGCGTTTGCAGTTGAGAAAAAGGTCCACGTAGTCTAGGCTGTTAGATAGTGGGACATCCTCCTGGCCTTTATTCTGTTTCCTCCAAAGTAGAAGGGGGGTGGAATTTAAACGCCACAGGCACCAAGCAATACGGTACTTGAGTGGCACATGCTGAGTTTGAAGAAAAACATACGGTTCTCTTGGTCTATCTTTCGTTTGTGATCAAGACAGGGAGACAGAGAAATAATTCTCCACTGTAACAAAAGTAACAGCGGAAACGGGAGAGTAAGTAGTAACAGAAGCCTCGCTTCGGTCTTGGGGAGACAAGAAGGAGTAGGAAGACTGACGAAATAGAGAGTGTATGCCCCACCCAAACTGGTCGGATACTCACCTCTCATCGTTGCTCCATGAAGCTCTGAGGGCCAAGGATTGGCAGATCTTCTGCTTTTTCGAGAGGAGCTTGAAGTCATGCAACATTTCCTCTTTGAGGCTCAAATTTTTCCAGAAGAGTCTATGAGCCAAAACAAACATCTATAAACTAAATTTATCCCACAGGCCAGCAGTGTCTAATGACCACAGACTAAAAGTTCTTTCCTCCTGTTTCAGGGCCTTTGCACATGCCCTTCATGCCGCCAGTAATTTTCTTCTCTCATTTCCCCTCGTTTCCTCCTAGTTAACTACACTCATCCCTCTGGTATTTACTCAGTTACCATTGCTTCCAGAAAGTCTTCCCTGATCTGCTAGATTAGATTAGGTCCCTTCGTGATATGCTCTCCCACTTTTCTGTGCTTTTCCATCATAGGACATAGCATAGTTTGTAATTATATGTTTATTTGTATACTTATTTGATATTTTTTCTCCTACACCACAAAAGCAGAAGCCATGCCTCTTTTATTTGGGAGCATATTGCCCATCATAAAATAGGCACTTATAAATAATTGTTGAATAAATGAGTAATGACTTTCAAGTAACTCTTTACAGATGTAGCTGAAACTGCTCATCTGTGGTTAATATGCCGTGAACTCTTACATTTGGGTTGTAGAGGCAGGAAGTTCTGGATTGAAACCCCAGATAGCCCACCTGCCTTCTGTGGGATGTTAAGTAGTTGCTGAACGTCCCAGAATTTGTTTCCTCATTTAAAAAGGGGGACCTCATAGGTGTGTGCAGAGGACTAAAGATGATACACTGAAGAGTACTAACACATAGCAGGCACTCAAAAAATGTTAATTATTATCATTACCTCTGATACTCATTGTTCGTCTACTCGCACTAGCTTGCCCACAACCCCTCTGGGTGCACTGGTGAATGAGGGTCTGCAAATCTGAGCTAACAGGCCCACTGCCACGCCTTTGACCTTAAAACAGCATTCTCCCACCAACCAAGCTAATCAGTATTCAGAGAAATCAGGCCTGAAAGAGGTTTGACAATCCAGGGTCTTAATCATAGAATTTAAAAAAAAAAGTCCGAAAGACTTATCGTCACTGATCTTTCCTGATTGTATAACTATCTTAAGCAACCGCTTAAGAATGCTCAATACGTATCTCAGGCACATTTACCAGGAATGAGTTATGAACTGTAGATGGATCAATGGATAGATTACCCCTAGGGTAGGACACGTGATTCCTCCATTTACGCTATCCGGGAAGGAGGCACTGTGGTGTGTGTCATGGAAAGCAGATGAGATTGGAACCAGATTCACCTGGGTTCAAATTTTTTGTCACAAGCCAGCTGTGTGATCTTGGCCAAGTTATTAGGCCTCACCTGTGAAGCTAACTTCATAATAGCTGCTTGGATGGTTGTTTTGAAAATTAAAGATGGTATTCAGGAAAGAGCCTGGCATTGAGGAAATGTTCAAGGAATGACAGTTACATCATAAGAGGGAATTAGAGCCTGGAACTCATTCCCCACCCCCACCTCCCTAAAATAAAATTCTACTTAATTTATACGAGACAGCACAAACCACAGCAGTATGGATTCCATATTGTAAATCATAGGATTTCATACTTACAATGGAAGAAATAAGACAATCTTTGGGAAGTTAAGGATCCTTGGTAAACTGGACCAGAAATTTGATTGCTTTGTCCTCAATTTTCACAGAAAAGCAGGGAGAAATCTGACCCACGGATACCGCTTCCCTGGAAGGCTGGCAGGGAAACCAGCATTCTATAGTCCCTGCCCCACAGTAACCCTGTTCCTAGCATTTGCCTGGTCTGGGCGCATCCTGTGACTCATTTCTGTACCACTTTGTAACAAAATGTCCATGAGATTCCCCTTTCATCTTTTTTTTTTTTTAATGTCTCGCACTAGCCTCCCTGGCTTTTAGCCTCCCCCACAAATTGCCCCAACATGGATTCTCATTAATTGTTTCCTGTTGGGAGCTTCCCTGGTTCTGGGTTGTACCCAGGAGGAAGCACTCCCTGAGACTGACGGGGGTACCTGTTTGTCATCCTGACTGAGAACACAGGATCTTTGTCTGATTTCTTTGTTTTCCCAGCAACTGATACATAGTAGGTGCTCGCCTCTGTGCATAAAAGAAACTAATTGTGGCTGATTTAAGCAAGAAAGGAATTTATTCAAAGGATGTGGGGTAGTTCCCAGAATCTCCAGGAAGCCTGAAGATCCAGACTCTAGATCCCTGTGGCTGGAAACGAGGCCCAAAACAGGGCCCAGGATTCATCTGGCAAACACACTTCTTCCCTCTCCCTCCACTCTTCCGTAACTACTCCCCAATTAAAAATCCGGGGCAGCTATCCAGGCCCGCCTGCAAGGGAGGTGGGAGAGAGGGATATGTAGCATTTTCAGCTTCTCACATGCAAGCTGGCCTCCTGCCCAGCAAGGCTTAAAAGGTAAAAGAATTCCTACATAGGATAAGGTTCAAATGCTGGGCAGCCAAAATTATAATATGGCAAATCATTTCTGTACCTACTTCTTAGCATTGACTGCAGTCCAAATTGTCAGACACGTTTTGGTTTTCTTAGCGCTCGCTACGGCCCCGGAAAATTACAGGGCTCACTATCTGTTTGTTGGAATAAATAAATGAGCAATGCATCTAATGCCACATAGTCTCTTTCTTCCTGGGTTTCCATGACATCCACCTCGATCCCTCCTGTTATCCTGAACGTTTAAAGTGGCCCAGACTCACTACGCCTTATGGAGTAGATGCTAAGAACAGCCAGCTGTGGGCACAGCAGCCAGGCTCCCTCCCGTTCCTCTAGCCTGGCTGGCACCAGGCCCAGAGCCGCCTGGCTGCCCCCTCTTTGGCTTTGTCTTCTCTTTTTCGTCATCCTCTTGCCCTTTGGACTTGATGACTTCAATTGGCTCACTTGCTGACCCCAGGCAGTCTGCAGTGTTTCTCAACAGGGACGCTGGTAGCCTCTGGTGCAGAACAATTCTTTGCTGAGCAGAACTGCCCCTTACGTTGCAGGATTTTTTTAAATTCCTGGCCATGCTCATTAAATGTTAGGACTGTTCTACAGCTTTGGTGGCAACCAAAAAAAAAGCCTTTCCAAACTGTCCCTAGTTTGTAGTGGGGAGTGGAGGGATAGCGCGATCCCCACTCGGCGCCCTGCTATATAAACACTACTCATCCTGCATCCTTACCATCTGGTGCTTCCCCTGTTGGATTACAACCTCCCAGCTCTGTACCCTGGCATTTGAACCCCGCTAGCTGCCCACCTGGACGTTAGAATTCCACGCCCCCTTGAAGGGGGGAAGCTTGTTGATTAAAATTAGCACTGCGGGGAATTATAATACAATCATTAAACAGAGTCAGATGGCACTGGATTTTGTATTCCTCCGCTTCTGTGTGATTCAGGCAAACAGCTTAATCACTCTGAGCTCAGATTTCTTCATTTGTAAAGTGGGAGGTGTTTTAGGTCAGAAACAGAACTTGAGGGGGAGATTTTTGTTCAAAGGATTTATTGGAGAATACTCAAGAGAAGGGGAGGGGGCAAGCAGGACGGGGCTGGGGAAAAAGCAGAGCAAGGAAACGCTGAAGCATAAATTACATCAGAGTTAGTCCTGCCTTGAGATGAGGGAACTGGTTTTTTGTACCCCAGGTCAGTCAGGCTTTGGCTGAGGTCTGGATGGGGAGGTGGCGCCCATTGGCCAAGGGAAGCCCGCCCCCCAATCCTCCAGGTTGTGGCTATAAGCCGTTATGAGCCATTTCTCACAGCAGCTAGAGGATGGGTGAGGGCAGTAAAGGGGATCTGGGCAGGGCACCAACAGCATCCATTATAGGAAATGATAATACCTACCTCAAGAAATATGGTTGGCACCGTGTTTGGTACATAATAAGTGATGAGCAAATGGTTTTATTGAGTGGCACAAATTGAGAGCATACCATCAACCATCTCTGACAGGTGCCATGGGGGAACTGCAGGTGAGGTAACCAGTCAGAAGGAGCCCCATCAAGCTCTCATTCTCTCTCAATAGCGGGAAGCTTTCTTGGCCTAACCCTGACTCTGAAGGGGCCCTCAGCCTCTGTGCCCTGAGGAATGCCTATTGTTTACCATTTTCACAATTCAGAGAATGCTCAAGCCTTAGAATACCAACAGTATAAATGAGGAATCATTGAAGTAAGACAGTTGTCCAAGCCCTAGTCATAGCTTTCCAGAGATACAAGGTGGGTGGATTTTCATAAAGAAAGTTATTTTTGCTTCTATTGGAAGGAAGGAAGGAAGGACGGAAAGGAGGAAGGAGGGAAGGAAGAGAGGGAGGGAAAAAATATCAGGAGACATTTGTGGGATATTGAAAAAAAAAGTCATGAATTTGATGATACTGTAGCAAAAATGGAAGAAATTAGAGCTAATTGACAGGGCATAGGGACTGACTAAATCCTCCAGATTGAAGGTCATGTCTTTCTCCAAAACAGGAGCAAATGAATCTTTCAGTAAGGTCACACACTCTGACTAATGAGAAGAGAGAAAGACAGGCAGAACTAACAGAGGTGATATGCAAGATCACTTGCAGCTTTTAAAGATTCGAAGAGTTTCTTGGAAATGAAATATTTTGTTTCATGGATATATAACAAAGAAAAATACAGAGGGAAGAGACCATTTATCTCACTACTGTCACATAGTAGGGCATGTTGCTTTGCTCTTTTGGTTTATGAAAATCCCTGAGGGCTCCCCGAGTGATGCTAAAACATTCTTCTCAAACTCTGGCCCTGCGCCCTGTCTCCCACTGGCTGTCGCTTTTCTTACTAGGGTAAATGACCCAGTACTAGTTCGATACTGAGTGTCCATAGACCTATCTGCCCTCACCAATCATTTCCTGTACACGACGTCATTAATTTTTTAAATATTTTTTAACTAAAACACATACTTTTTTTAAAATTATAACTAATATTTGTTCATGAAAGAAAAATTAGAAAATCTAGATAAGGAAAAAGAGGAAATATAAATCACACTACCCAGAAATAACGATTGTTAGCATTTTGTTGTGTATGCTTATAGATGTTTCCTATGCATGTGTGTATGGACACACACACACATACACACACGTCTATACACACATCCTCATAATCACACCATGCACTATTTTGTAACGTGTTCTTTTCACTAAAGTTATATATCATTGGCATCTTTTACATCAACTAATATAGCATAGAATAGTATCATTTTTAGTGGCAACATAGAATTCTATTGTATGATTGCACCATAACTTTCTTAATCACTATATTATATTTGACACATAGGCTATCTCTAATTGTTTTGATATTGTAAATAATGCTGTGATGGCATTCTTAGCTAAAACTTGAAGCACATTCATAATTAGTTACTTAGGATAGATTCCTAGAAATAGTATTATTGGGTCACAGACTTTTCACCCTTGCAATTTTGGGCACATTGCCAAATTACCTTCCCGAAAGGCTATAACCATTTCTGTGCCCACAGCTTCTACATGAGGATACGATTGACTCTTCTTTTGATCAACAGTGTGTGATTATAACCTTTGACAATTTGGTAAGGAAAATGATGCATGATGTTATTTTTAAATACTTCAAAGGAAATGCTCACTGTTTAAATGACCCAACACGCATGTAATTCTCCCTAACTTCTGTCTAACTACATTTTTTCCTGTATTTATAACATCAGTTAACATAGACACTTTGAAAATACTGGCCTAAAAAATTATGTCTAAGCATACACACATTCAGTGTCCAATTTTTAGGTTTGTGAAATAGGTTTTTAAGGGTAAAAGCTGATGTTCATGTTACTTTCTGATGTTTTAACTCAACTCATGAGATAAACTAATTGCCAATCATCTTTATAGCTCATCCAGCTAATTAACAAATCAGAACTTTCTAGTCAAAAATTGAAAATTTGTCAAACAAGTAGAATAGAGGGGAGAAAAAAAAGCCAAAACACTTGATGAAATGGTGATTGTCATCAGTAAGCAGACAAATAACTTTGGCATTAGGAAACTCAGAGTTTCTTCCCAGCTTTGCCCTAATTTGCTGGCCTTTGAGAAGTTACTTAAGTATATCATAACTCAGAAAAATAGAAATGACTCCTGCATTCCTACTTTCCTACACCCTCGGCCACGTTGCACACGCATTTTGTAAGAGTTTATTAGAAACTGTCTGCCAAGCACTTTGAACTCCTTGAAGAAGAGTGTTTTCTAAATAGAATTCTAGCTTGTGTGGTCCTTTACTAGATAAGTAAATGTCTCATGTTTCTTAAAAAAGTGTTACACAAGCGACTTAACAGGAGAGAAACAAAAGCTGCCCATTCTCATAATCTACCCGTTTCTGGAAAGCTTCCCTAAGAGAGTCTTCTTTTATGTATACCTAGAAACATTTATAATACTTCTCTGTGACAACTTTAAATATTTCCTTTTTTTCCCTTAAATTAAGATTCAACTCCATATGAAACATTTTTCTGAGGAGAAATAAAAAAGTAGTGATAATATTATATATCCTCAATTCTAAGACCCTATTGATTCTAGAACTTATCTTCAGTTTAATGACAGCTTTACGACGTAAAAAGGAAACATTTCAATAAAAGGACACATAGATTGTAAGACTGGTTTCAAGTTTAGAAACATTAAAATGGGATAGAGGGATACAGATCATAGGATAGGGGAAATTTGGAAACAGTAATCATGGCTAGAAACTACTTGGCAGATACCATACGCTGGGCACGGGGCTAAGGCTTTATGTGTGTTACCTTATTCCTCCTCACAACAACCCCAGGCCCTTGGGGACATAACCAAGTCCAGTCTGGCATAGAGCAGAGCATCTGGCTCCCAGGCCAGGGTCCCAGTCACTGGGTGCTCTGACTCCCTGATCTATTGCTCACATTTCCATGCCCAGACCACCACTCTGCTCTGCAGGATTACGGGGACCAACAGGACTTGCCCACTCTCAGATGGCTCCCTCTGGCCTACTCTATTTCCTCTGCCCCTGCTTCACCTCCTCTGAAATTCCCCCCGAGACTTTCTTGTTGGCCACAAAACAGCAGTAGGGGAAGGGCCTCTGTGACATTGTAGCTGAAATGCACGTTATCTAAAAGGGAGAATTCTCCCTCTTAGTACATTACTTAGATGAATTTCAGATGAAATAAACCACATCTATGATTTTCGTTTTTTCACTCTGTTTATTTGTCCCTCTTCCTAAAATGGCTTCCCCTATTTCTATATGTATAAATGAAATCAGTCAGCAAGTATTTCTCGCGGTCTGCTACAGGGCACTGTGTTTACAGGCACTAAGGATAAAGAGGGGGGAAACAAAGCTACACACGCGTTCCTCAAGAATCTTACAGTCTTGGGCCGGACCCGTGGCTTAGCAGTTAAGTGCACATGCTCCGCTTCTGGCAGCCGGGGTTCGGATCCGGGCGTGCACCAGCGCACTGCTCCTCTGGTCATGCTGAGGCCGCGTCCCGCATATAGCAACTAGAAGGATGTGCAGCTATGACATACAACTATCTACTAGGGCTTTGGGGGAAAAAAATAAATTAAAAAAAATAATAAAAAAAAAAAGAATCTTACAGTCTTATGAGGGAGTTAGAAATTAAACAATAATTACATAAGTAAAGTTGTAAATATAAATTGTAATCAGTGCTCTCAAAATCAAGCATGCAATGCTTTGAGTATATGACCAGGTGTCTTAACCTTGTCAGGCTGATCAGGGAAAGCCTTCTTAGAGAAAATGACCTTGAGTGATGCGTAGGGGTTAGCTAGGCATGGAAGGTGGAAAAGAAGAACTTGGATGAGGGAGCCAAGCCTATGAGAGCCCTAAAATGGAAAAGAAGTTAAATCTACATCCTACATAGCCTCCAAGTTCAGCACAAATCAGACATTCTCCTGAAAACTTACTAAAAATTTCCCCTCAGATAGTTATGTCTCTACCTCATCCTTTCTGCAAATTCTCCTAGCATTTTATTACTGACTCTTTCATAATAATAATTACATTTAATTAGACTTATAATATGCCATCCTCTTCTGTAAGCAATTTACCTATTTTTCTCATTTACCCCTCACAAGTCTAGGAGATAGTTACCGTTATTAGCCCCATTTTACAGATGGGTAAACCAAAGCAGAGACTATTGAATAAATTTTCCCAGTTCCCAGGTCATAAGTGGAGCAGTTGGCCAGCGCTCTTAACCAATGCCCCCTACAGCCTCCTTATGATACTTTCTCATCATTTCTGTACATGTCTTACCTCCTCTACCGGATGATAAACTCTGAGAGAAGGGGCCAGGGTGAATGAAGCCATTTATTTATTCATTCATTCAACCAACATTTATTCCATGACTACTATTTGCCAGGTACTGTATACCTCCATGCACCCACCCCAGGGCATTGAAGGAATGAATGAGTGAATGATCACATTACACAACTCAGAGAGCCTTGCCTGGGGCAGGAGATGGAAGGCAGAAGCTTTAATGGGGGCCAAGAGCAGCAAAGGAAGACTTCACATACGTCACCAGAGAGCACATCTCATCATTCTTGTCCAGCAAGGAGGGCTCCTGAGCACGACCAAGCACCTGACGACATGTTAGGTGGCTTCATATGTTACTTCACTTCAGGTACAATAGCCCTGTGGGTAAGGTTTGTTGTCCCAACTGCATGAATAAGAACACTGAACTTTACAGAGTATACGTGACCTGCCAAAGCCAGACAACTAGGAAATGGCAAAGCAGGGGCTTACCCCCAGCCTCGTCCTAGGCCAAAGTCTCCTTCCGTGCAGCCTCCCAGACTTTATTATAGAGTCTTTCCTTGTTAAGCTGAAGAGGGTCAAAGGCCTAAAAAGTATGCCAGTTTCCTAACTACGGTGTTTATTGATGAAACAATCAACACACACACACACACACACACACACACACGCACATACATGCACAGACACACACACAGATATGATTACCAAACCAGCCAGAACAGGAGGTATCTTGAGAGAAAAGAGGTGAGTGTGTTGGAAAGGAACATTCAGCAAGCTTCTGAGGTACTGGCAATGTTCTGTTCCTTGCCCCTGGTAGCAGTCACATGAGCATTCACCTTATAATTCATTAAGATATAAATTTGTTTGGTGCATTTTTCTCTGTGTGTGTCATATGTCACCATAAAAAAGTTTTGAATGAAAAGTCTTGCCTTTTCTTCCAGCAAAATACAGCCTGCCATAGATTATAGAGGCAGGTGGTCCCGGTGAGAGAGGCATTTATGTGTCGAGTTATTTTTCAGCAAGATACAAAGGGACAAGTTTTTGAGAAGGTGGCATAGATGAGATGAACTCATCTTTTCCCTAGCCCTGGTTGTAGGCCCCCGTGATGCTCACTTTAACTGGTCTGTATATGAGCCCAAAATGCAAGAGCAAGGAATACATAGGCCAAGTGATATTTCCAGCCACAGGTCATGGAGGGAGTGGGGCTTTACTGTAAGAGATTATCCTTCTGGAAATTCACCAAGAATAGCTAAAAGATACTGGGCAATGTTACAGTCTGCAAGCAACTGCTTGCGCAAGTAACACAATTATGTTCCCTAGTTTGCTGTCCCTCTAAGCCACTGCCTGGGGGCTGGCACGTAGGAACCTCCATTACTCCATTCATGAAAGACAGCAGAGACTGGGTGGCTAGAGTGTGAAAGGGCCATGACTCCACAAGAGGAGGCTCGTGGGAGAATAGATGATCCAGGCTGGAATATGACCCACAGCGGAAATTTTGAGAACCATCACTCAAATATAATGTACTGCCTTGCCACGAGTCTCCATTTATTATATTTTTTCCTTATATTTTTGGCTGATTATTTTAGGTGCAGTGGATCTATTTTGGTTTTCCCAAAGCAATATTTTAGCTATAGAACATCTGTCACCTTGAGAGTCTGAGTGAAACTGTTCATCATTTTGTAACAGAATTCTAATATATCAGACATTGATTCTATTAGTAAGTAGCTAAAATGTGCAGAGTACACCAAATTCAGAAGACTGTAGCCCCCAACACCACACGTGTGCACACACACACACACACACACACAACCCTAGTTCTACCTGTGCTACATGACATACCCTATGACATTTGTGTCCCCAAAGGATATGCATCAACTGTTTTGTTTTCTTTCTTTTTGCTGTTATTTTTCTCTTTTTTCCCTTTATTCCATTTTCATAATTACTGACAATGTACTCATCTAACGAGCAGCATTTCAAGTATTGTTTTAGAAACGGCATTGATATTGAATTTTTCTACTCTCTTGACTACCTTCAAAATCGAGTAAGTCATCGGCTGTGTGTAAATAATTCAGAGGGCTGTCACTTGATAACTGTGAGACCTGGGCAAGTGATTTAACCTCTCTGAGCTTCAGTTTCCTCATCTATAAACAGGAGCAGTGATGCGTGGCTCACAGGATAGCAGAAGAACGAAATGAGACAGCATATGTAAAGCAGAGAGCCCAGGGCACGGCCAACAGAAGGTACATAAATGTCAGTCGTTTCCCGTCTCCCCTCAGCCTACTGAGGTCTCCAGAGGATACAGCAAACAAACACAAATGACACGGTGTGTCCTGTGCATTAAAAATGTGATGTTCAGAGGCATAGGATGTTCTAGTTTCTAAAACAATCATTGTATGTCCAAGAATAGCTCTGTTTATGACTATGGGTTTTTATCATCTGGGTTCACTCAATCCTCAATGCATCAGTTAGTCTTTCACATTAGGTTTAAATTTCACTTATCCCAAGGAAGTCTTCCCCTGGCATTTCGGCTCACAAAGATCTCCCCCTTTCTCAAATCCCCCTTCTCTGAATGCATTAAACAATACCTTATGTGTGTGTGAGTGTGTGTGTATAATTTATATATATACGTATATATACAATTTTTCTGAATCAAATTGTAGACCTCTAAAGCAAGGATTGTAACCAATGCCTATTTACGTTCCCAGAACCCAACACAGTGCCCTGCATTCAAGCAGCTACTAAATACATGCTTGTTGATTGATTGATTGATTGGTAGACGGGACTTAACTACTTTGTTGTAACTGTGTAACACTCCTGTAAAATCTAGAGTTCATACAGGGGAGCAGCACATTCCCAAGGAATCCAACCACCAATTCCCCAACAGCTTCCCAAATGGTACCCCTTGGAGAAGTTGGGGAGGAGTCACTGAAGATCTATGATTTGAGCCAGGCTGAGATCTACTATAAATCCAGCAGCTTAATCCACTGCTGCCCTAGCTAAGCAATGAGCAGTGTTTCTTCCCCACTGAAAACAAAAACATTTGTCCAGCTTAGCAAATGTCAGCACGGCAGCATGAAGAACAAAAAATCGAGTGCCATTTCCATGAAGCAAAGTTACTGGGCCAACAGCAGATGCATCCATTGGCATCAGGCAGGGTCCATTATGTAAGCAGCGGTAACACCAGAGACCAAGAGCACACAAAGTCCAAGCTTTCAGGCCTGGTCAAAAGGCCCATCTATTGTCTCTGACAGACAGTGCCAGAGATAAAGTATCCTGGAGACACAATGTAAGGCAAGCTGAAAATGCATGTGCCAAGCCAAAGGGAGAGCAGGTCTGCACAATGGTAACTACTGAAGGAGCAGCTGGTCCTGGTGGCACCAGACTGTGTCTTTCAGCCCATGTCATCAACACTTGTGTATATAGTAAACATTTACTGAAGAGGTGCCTGTCAGTTTCCATTTATTTATCAATAAGTGAATGAATAGCATCCAACTTACACATTTTTCATGGTCTTTTTTTTTCCCTTGAAATTCCGAAACCAGATGAGAAAGGACACCACATAGCAGAGTGATAAAACAAGGAGAATGCAGCTCTGTCTTGGAAGGAGAGTTGACGACTGACAGATGATGCCCGTTGAGACAATGGAATGAGGCAGTTGCAGGCTATTGTTGGAACAAAAGGAGGTCAAGTCTTATTCTTTTCTCCTGCCTGGATACAGAGTTGGTCACAGCTTTTCTTTAAAAAGAAGAAGAAGAAGAATGCATCCCTAAATCAAGGCTTCCCAGGGCAGCAGGCACAATCCCGGCCCTCCTTAGCTACACTGTCTTGGTTGGTGGACAAATATTTCTGACCTTTTATGTTGAACTTCCGATCTTCTGAGGCTGAGCTGCCACTCTAAAAAAGTCCTTTTAAATGCAAATTACCATAGTCATCTCATTTTATCCATCTTCTCTTGGAACTATCAAAATAAACTGAAAATATAAAGCTATACACATCCAGAATCATCCTTTATGGAGGTCTGTAGAGTCCAGTTGTCACTAATTAGTGTCCTATCAGTACAAATAGCCTTGGAGTTCTTTTTTCCTCATCAGCTCCCTCTTTACAAAATGCAAAATAAAAATAAATAAATTGAGTCAAATCTGTCTTGGGCCAGAGGGTGATTTGGAAACAATACAAAGATGCAGAGGACTAAATAAATGCACCTTCTTTGAAACAAGTGATGACCTTTTCTAGGATCAATTCAGATAGGGCTTCCTTTTACAAGACATCATGGTGCATAACAAATGGCCTGCCAGGGCTTTAGGTTCAAACCTCAGCTGACATCTACTAGCCAAGTTGGTAGATTGATTACATTAATTCCTCAATTCTTCACCCCTTCCCGTGTCCAAGTTCTGATGCTGATTTCAGCCATGTGACTTTCTTTGGCCAACGAGTTGTTATCAGACATGTTGCAAACAGAGGGTTAAAAAGATGCTTGCATGTTTCAGGTTGTGCTCTTGCCCTCAGCCACTGCCATGAGAACATGCCAGGGCTAGCTTAGCGGATGATGAGGAACAAGCAGAACATAGCTGAGGTCTCCTAATCACCCCAGCCACAGCAATTCTAATCTGCTGATAGTCAGCTGACCCCCAGGCATGTGAGTGAGCACAGCTCAGACCAGAAGAACTGCCCAGCTGAGCCCAGCCGAAATCACCAACCCACAGACTTGTGAACTAACTAAACACTGAATATTCTAAGGCACTAGGTTTTGCAGTTTTTGTTATGTAGCATTATTGTGGCAAAAGATAACCGATACACTACATGATACTGGACAAATCACTTTACAAGCTTTAGCTTTCTTTAATTTTTTCATCTGCAAAATGAGTGTACAATGACTTTTTCACAAGGTGGTTGCCACGATTAAATTCATGAAATTAGACAAGGTATGTGAAGTTGTTTAGCTCTGTCCTGGCACATAATTGGCATGTAACCAGTGAGCGTTCCTTCTGTGCCTCTCATTCTGCCTTTAGATCTCTCCCATCAGAAGAAATGCCTCCTTAATATTCACACTATTGATCTCCATGCACTGTAGAAGCTACATGAGCCATAGTTGTGCCCTGTTTGGAGTACTTCAGTGGAGTCAACAGGGCAGATTGCCAGACATTTAAACACAAATTCCCTTGTGATACCAAGAAGATTCCTACAATGTGCCTGGAATTTCTCAGATCACTTCAAAGACTTAACTCACTTGAGACCACAAATCTAGGTTGAAGCTTAGAGAAATACCATTGACTTCCCACAGCCCTACAGCTGTCTCTGAACGTTGGAGTCCACTCTTCCAGCAATGGGGCAGTCCAAAAGAACCATCCCTCAAGTAATGATAGAATTTTGAATAAACACACAAGCTCCCTTACCCTAAGATGGGATAATTCTGGAGTGCATGGTCTATACTGTCTCCCGGAAATTCCCAGAGGGATTGAATCCCAATTTCCCACAACAGTAATGTCATCTCTAATGCATTCTTTACTGGATGTATTTCTGTTACTGTTTTACTTCCCCAGTCACCTAACAACATTTCCTAGGATCAATTCCCAAATAAACAGCTTGCATTTCAAATCCTTTCTGAGGTATGCGTCTGGAAATTCCAAACTTAAATAATCATGGAAACCCGTCTTTGGATAGAACCCATCTGAAAACCCAGATTCCAAGAGCCAGACCTAAGAAGAGTAAGAGAACAGAATCATTCCCTCATTTTAACAATATTTAATAAGGGTACACATTGAGTTCTCAATGCCCAACATTCCAGGCAGGCCTTCAGCATCTCCCTTCTGGGATTTCGTAGTCATCATCTAAGTGGTCTCTCCTTTTTCCAGAATCCCTTTCCACTTCTCTGCGCTATACATTTCCACAGAACTGCCATATAGCTCTGCTGCTTAAAGTTCTTGTTTCCCACTCCTCAGGATGAACCCAATCTCCCTAGAATAATATATAAGATCCTTCGTGATCTGGTCACGAAGGTCACGTGATCTGGTACCTCTGTCTCCTGCCTTATTCCTTATCACTTCCTTGTACCTTCCATCTTAGCTATACTAAATAACTTGCACTTCCTGACTCAGTATACTACACTATATTTCCCTGCAGTTGCACAAACTATTTCCTCAATCTGAAATCCCTTCCTCTCACATAACTAGCTGCTGAATCTCAATTCCTCCTTCAAAATCCTGATTCAGAGATGGAATGAATGGGGCACCCTTATCTACTGTCTTGCTGACTATCCCTCTAGAACTTATCTGTAATCCATCCATTTCACTCCAGGTCCACCCCAACACCCTCATCAGATCCCCCTATCTTACTCTCTCATAGCACCATCTACCTTCCCTCATTACATTTGCCCAAGTTTTAATTTTATATTATATGTGAATCTGTCTCACATAATTATATATATTATATATAATATCTATCTCCTTCTTCAGATGGTAAATTGCTATGAGAGTAGAGCCAGGTCTACTTTTATTCACTATGGAGTTTCTGGTACAGTACATGCCACACAGTAAGCATTCAATAAATATTCATCAAAGTAATTTGTGAATCACTTCCTTCTATTTACAAAATTTTCCTTTGAAATCACTTATATCATTTCACACCTAACACTCTGTATTAGTCAGGGTTCTTCAGAGAAACAGAACCAACAGAACATATAGAGATAGCTATAAGAGGTGATTTATTATAGGAATTGGCTCACACAATTATGGATGCCGAGAAGTCCCATGATCTGCTTTCTGCAAGCTGGAGAACCAGGAAAGCTGGTAGTGTAATTCAGTTTGAATCTGAAAGCTAGAGAATTGGGGAGCTCATGGTTTAATTCCTGGTCTGAGTCCAAAAGCCCAAGAACCAGGAGCACTGATGTCTGAGGACGGGAGAAGATAGATATCTCAGCTGAAGTAGAGAGAGTGGATTCACCCTTCCATCCCCTTTTTGTTCTCTGCAGTCCCTCAATGGATTGGATGATGGATGCCCATGCATTGGTGAGGTTATCTTCTTTACTCAGTCTACTGTTTCAAATGCTAATCTCTTCTAGAGGCGCCCTCACAGACACACCCAGAAGTAATGTTTTACAAGCTATCTGGGCATCCCTTTGCCCAGTCTAGTTGACATGTAAAGTTAACCATCACACACTCAACAGCAACTTTTTGCTCACATGTCAATTTCCACCACATAATTATAATCTTGAGGATCTCAGGACCTTCATACCGTGCTCTGTAAGAACTCGCCATTCGTTGAGGTCATCTGCTGAATTAAGGTTTCTGAAAGTGTAAGATTATAATGCACAGAGAAGAAGATTCGCCAGGCAGGCTTTAGAGATTGCATAAGATTTCAATTGGCAGAGATGATGGCTTCAAAAATGGCTTGAATAAAAGTAGAAATGCAGGTAAAAGCAAGTTGTGTAGGAAATAGTAAGTTGTCACCGTGATTGGAAAGTGATTGGAGTGTGAGTAATGAAACAACTTAGCTGACAGGTTTTGAATGTTTATTAAATGCCAGGCACTATTATAAACATTTTACATGTATTAACACTTTTTAAAAATAATGCAAGATAAAGCTAGAATAAAAAGTAAGATTCAAAATGTAGAAGGCTTTGAATGTCATCTAAGGATATATTCTTTATCTGATGGCAGATGGAGATTCATTAAAGGTTTCTGAGTAAACATATGACATCTCAAAGACATGCAGTAGGAATATTAAGCTGGTGATAGCAGACAGGAAATCTAGAAGAAGAAAAATTTGGGGATATAGAGACTGCATTGGTCATCTCTAAAGATATCTATGAGAGTTTTCAAAGAAAGACCCACAAGACATGCCCCCTTATCAGATGGCGTGAGAAGCAAGAAGAAGTAAAGAATTAGTCCATGTACTTGATCATGAATAGTTAACCAAAGGAGGAGGAAGTATGAAGAATGAAAGGATGAAGAATGGCTAAATAAATTTTGGTAAATCCAAGTCGAAATTATTAGACGACTCAATAAGTAGCATGTCTAGTCTGTGCCTAAAATAATTGAAAAATAAGGCAAATGAGTTAGATGGATTAGAGACCAAAACATGACCTTTATTATTAATAAAGTTGATATTGGATAAAGTGGCCTATATCTGAATAAGAAAGGCAAGTGGACTTTCTCATACTAATGCTCAGGGTTAGACAGACTGCCCATCACGCAGAGCTGGTCAAGGGAGGTCTCCTCATGGAGCAGACAGAAGTGTATGCTCCCTGCAGGCAGCTGGTTCCCAAAGAGCGAGAAAAGAGGAAAGAGAATTCCCGCCTTCTCCTCTAACCTCACCAATCATATCCCGTCACTCCAGCTCCCTTGGGGCAGAGTTAGCGGGAGGGTGAAGAAGGCAGGTTCTTATGCTAATGGAGCTCATTCCACACGGAAGGGCACACGAGATGTGAAGAATAAATGATCTTCCCTAACATTTTATACCAGGGATTGACAAACTACAGCCCCTGGGCCAAATCTTGCCCACTGCCTGATTTTGTACATCCCCGAGTTAAGAAGAATGGTTTTCATATTTTTAAATGATTGAAAAAAATCAGAAGAATGATATTTCAAGACACATGAAAATTGCATGACATTCAAATTTTGATGTAAATAAATAAAGTTTTATTGGAACACATGCATATCCATTCATTTGTATATTGTCTATGGCTATTTTCATGCTACATGGCATGGGTGAATAGTTAGGACAGAGACTGCAGGGACCCCAAAGTCAAAAATATTTACTTTCTGATCATTTAAAGAAAAAGTTTGTCGACCCTTGATTTATACTATTGAATTCTGTGCAGCCATCAAAACAGAGAGGTAGAACTATATACTGGCCTGGAAGGCGGCCCGCCATATTCCATGGTGAACAAAAAGTAAGTTGCATATCATCTGATATAGTGCAAGCCCAGTTTATTAAAGATGCATATACAGCTAGACAGAAAGATACTTACATATCTACCTAACAATCCTCAACAAACTGTTAGCAGCGATGACTTGGAGAGTGGGAAGGTATGGAGGGTAAGAAAGCTTGGAGATTTGTACACTTTGTACTGCTTAAAATTTTTATAATGACCTTCATTTTTTTTTGTTTTGTTTTGGTGAGGAGATTGGCCCAGAGCTAACACCTGTTGCCAATTTTCCTCTATTTTGTATGTAGGGTGCCATCACAGCATGGCTTGATGAGCAGTATAGGTCCATGCCCGGGATCTAAACCCGGGAACCCTGGGCCACCAAAGCAGAGTGTGCAAACTTACCCACTACACCACTGGGAGGGCCCAGTAATGACCATTATTATTATTTTTGCATATAGAGAAAACAAGAAAATAAACATGACATGAACACAGTGATGGCTTATATTGCAACAAAAGTCAAATGAGAGAGAACTTGTAAATAATGTTGTGATAATCATAACATCTCAGGATTCAGAAGCACTCCATTCCAACAGCTCGTTTGATGCTTGAATCTATTCTACAACAACCTAACCTGAATTTAAATACCTCCACTAGCAGGAGACTTGCTGCTACCCACGGCAGCCCGTTTCATCTTTGGATAACCCCGGTGGTAATAAAATTCATCTTGATACTGTATTAAAAATTTGCCTCACTGTAGCTTTTACTTGTTAATTAAAATTCTCCATTTTATATGAAAAGTAATCCTTCCCCCACCTGAGAGCTCTTCATGTATTTGAACACAAATTGCATGGCAAACTTCAGTCTTCTCTTTTCCAAACTAAACATCCCTCTGTCCTTCAACCATTCTACATGTGGTGCTGAAAGAATGGAAAGAGCTAAAAAGAGTCAATGAGGCATGAAATACAGAGGCTAAGTATAAAATATATGCTTTTTGAAAACGTTAGCAGTAAAGGTTAGTGATGAATTGAGACGGTAGCTTGGGAAGTAGAGCCAAAATTTCAAGAAGAAACAGATATTTTGAGTAGCAGGAGAGAACTGAACATACATCTACCCAGAGGAAGCGATATCAGTGGGAAAGGAGATGGGAGAAGCAAAGGAATATGACTGAGTACTCAGGCAGAGGGAAGAGAAGAGACACCAAATAGAAAGGTGAGAAAACAAGAATTTACAGGGGGAAATAAATAAGCCAAATCGAAACAACTCTTCCCAGGAAAACAGATGAGCAGGTCATCTGCTATGAGAGAAGACGGCCAGTAATGCGTGATGAATGGAGTGGAAGAAGGGGTAGGAAAAAGTGGGAAGGAGTGCGTTGTTGGGTTGAAAACTCACGCTAAAGGTCTTACAGTGGCCACTGAGGAAACAGAAGAGGAAGTCAACAGGAGTTAGAGGAAGACTGAGCTGTGGTGAGGGCTGAGTGTCAGGGAGAAGGGACAGGTCTCAAGGTTTAGTGAGTTTTTTCCAACAGCCTTTAACAACTAGGGTTTTCCCACCTCAGGCCCTCCTCCGCTGCCCCCCACCCCAATGCAAGGCCCAGAGTGATAGCATTATTGATTGCTGGCGGGAAATTGAGAGCCTATTGCTGGAAGACAGCAGTGGCTCTTTGTCCCCAGTAACAAGGGTGTGTGCCTTTGTGTGTGTAAACCCACCAGTGTATGTCCCAGTAGAAACATTATACTCTACAGGCTTATTAAAGAATCTTAACACTTTCCAAAATTGCCTAAGCCATAATAAAAGCCAGTAGTCAACAATGTAAACTGCTTGACCTATTCAGTCAGATATAATAGGAAATATATTCAAAGTGCTACCTTTTCATGCTCTTAACATAACGCTTTGAATTTCCCATGGCTGGATTACTATGAATTACTTTGCAGGCACAAAATTCTGTTTGTTTCCTCTCCCACCTGTCTTTGAAAATGTATTTTTCAAGAGCCGAAATGACTTGTTCTCCACCAGCCTTCTCTGGAGGTGCACATAACAGCATGGGGAAAGCCTGGTGTTTAAAGAGCTAGGACACTGGAAGGGCTCTTTCCGTGCATAACTCAGCCATCATCCCATTCCTTTCTGGTTGACTCCTTGGTCTAATCCCCATGCCCATGGTTGATCTTCTAAAATTCATCCAGTTCCCACCTCACTCTCCACCCCACTTACTCTCTAGGCTGCTATCTTCCTGCTACCTGTGTTAGAATACCCCCAACCCCTATCCCTGCACCCTTCTCAATAATCATATCCTTTGGAGTGCTGGAGCTCTGTGAAAGAAGACAGGGCTGATCAGACTCAAGACTCTCAGGAGATTTTATGGATATGATGGTGCCCACAGCTCCATAGGAACTATGATAGGAGCATCATCTGCCCAGCTATCAAAACAGACATTCTCATCACGGTTTATAGATCTTATGATGGTGGCCTTCTCCTTTAAGTGTTTTCTTGAGTGGTCTCCTGCCATTTCCTCCTGAAGAATCTTAGCATGACTTGACATTCAACTTAACATCTGGCAACTTGGAGCCAGGAACAATAAACCAAAAGTAACAAATAAAGGAAATATGCATTCTTTGTTTTTTCCCCCAGCAAACCCTTACTCACTGAGAGCATTAACTATACGTGCCAAGCAAAGGTACCTCCAGCTGGGGAGGAAGGAACCACAGGGAAACCAGGATGGAATAAGTGAATTTGCTATATGGAGAGAAGGTCAGATTCTTGGTTTGAATGTGGAGAAGATCAAAGGGAATAGCTTCCAAGGTGCTCTGCCTTCCAGCTGAGTAATCAGCACCTTTCACCCCAATTTTATCTGAACACAGCCTTTTAAGTCCACTAAGCCTCTTCCATTTTATGGAGACAATCAGGGCCATTTGATGAAAGCATCCCAAATTTCCCTTTACTTCAGCAGCATCATATGGTAGGTTAGGGACAAGTTCTCTGGGCACAGGCAGACCCGAGTTGAAAGTGAAGCTTTCTCTGACACTTACTAGCTATTGGACAAGTTCCTTGATCTTTCCATGTTTGTAAAAATTTTCCTCATTACAAAAAGGTAAAAATAATGCTGATTTTGCAGGATTGTTCTGAGGTTTTATTAAGATCGTGTATCAAAAGCCCCTGGTCTTTTACCATGAGATTAAAATGATACACAAAACTCCTGGTTCTTGATCTGTGTTTAATCATGTGGGCCACATTATATGTTTAATAAATGGTTATTATTATAATTTCTTTGTTTTCTTTGCCAAAGATATGGAAAGGATAAGAAAATTAGCAAATTACACTTGGTAAAAGCATTTGTCACCATATATCATGTCCAAAACAATTATAATATAATTAGATCTGACAGTATATTAGCCTACCTCTACCCAACTGAAGTCATCAACAAGATGTTGTGGAACATGAACTTATGTTCACCTTCCCTGACAATGAATGCCACACCACTTAAAAATGAAGCAATCAGAACACTAATAGTGTGGTTTTTAGTGAGAGAAAAATTGAAAACCAATTTGAAATATTTTAAATATAGTTTATTTTATCTTTATCTTGTCCTTTTTAATATCTACTTTTGTATTTTACACTATACAAAAGTTATTAGGACAAGCATGCATGTATGTAATTCACAAATAAACAAATATGCATATATTAGCAGGACACGCTCAAATATTTTTCACTGATGGGGGGCCCTATCAAAAGTTTGGAGAACGTGATCTACACTGACCCCAAATGTTTGCCTCACTCTTTTGGTTATGTCATACCCATGCATAAACATCTGTCTTTCCTAGTTCTCCATTTCCAAATGAATGTGATCTGAGCTCTTTACATGCATGTAAGGCCTTTCCTCACTTGGTCCCAACCCCCTCGTATCTCTCCAGATCCTGGCAGGAAATGGATCAGCATAGGTAAATTGGAGAGAGATTAATAGAGGGACTACCTACAAAGATATAGGTAAAATATAGAGAAACCACAAGGGATAATGATATAGAAAGATAGGAAGAGGTGTCACTCCCCCTAACAAGATGAAGGGAGGAAGCATCTACCCTTCCCTAAAAGCAGAGAGGCTATGTGGGGAGGGTCCTTACAGAGACCATCAGGAGAGGGATGTAGCCGGCTCAAGGCCACCCCAACCAACTCTCCTCTCTCCCTGAGCTGCTCCTTACTGGCTGAATCCAACCCAGAGGGTAGTAGATTGATCGGGTTCATACAGGTCAGCCTTCCATGACACAGAATTGGATGGAGAAGGGTGGAGATCAGGCCTGGAGAAACAAATGGAAGATATCCAGACCAATCTTTTTCCAAATTTTTTTATCCACTCATCCATTCATCCATTGATGGTTTCATTTCTTCATTCAACAAATTTCCATCAAGTGCAGTGTCAGGCACTGACCTGAGCACTAGAGATACAACAGGGATGGTGTCCCTACCCCCACCTCTCATGCTACATTCCAGAGCGGAGGGCAGGCAGTAAACATGTTAACAGGGAGAATAATTACAGGTCACAATGCATTGCATGTGACAAGTGCTTTGACAGGGAATAACGGGACTTTCTTCAGGGAAAATGGCCCTGGACGGCCTTGCTGAGGAGGTGAGACCTGAAGAGTGAGAAGGGGTCAGCCATGCAAGCAGATGGGAAAGAATGTTCCAGAAAGAAGAAGTAGTCAATGCAGTGGCTCTGAAGTGAAATCATGCTTGTGATGATGCAGGACAAAAAGAAGCCGCTGTGGCTGGTGGTTGTGAAGCAAGAAATGGGCTTGGGAAGGTGGACAGGGGCTGCCTCACACCAGGCTCGCCAGCTGAGCTAAGGAAGCTAGGCAAGGACGTGTCACTGAAGCTGGGTGGTGCCATACACTTTCTGAACTGCTCACGCTGCCCTAATATTGCCGTCTTTTGTGTGTTGTGCCTCCGTGCCTTTGCACATGCAGTTTCCCCTGCCTTAAAACCACCGTCTTTCTTCTGACAAACAGTTACTCATCCTTCGACCTAGTTTATACATCATTTCCTGTCTGAAGCCTTCCTTGGTCCCCTCAGGCTGTCTTAGTCACTTCCTCTTCGGTGCTCTCTTAGCACTTCGCACGACTTCTCACTGCTTTGTCACTAATTGTTTACTGATGTCTCTCTTTCAAGACAGTGAGCTCTTTGAAGGCAAGGACCATTCCGAGATCTTTCTATCTCCACCCTACCCCACCTCTCACCCCCAAGCCCTTTGAGAGCTGAGGCTCGTCTTAATTAATCATGTTTGTGCCCTCACCCTACTCTTCCCCCAGCTCCTAGTTCACCTGGCCCAGGGTGTGCCACATTAGCAGCACTCAAGAATGCACACCGAATGAATAAAGTCACAGAAAATAGACCTTCCACTAACTCTGGTCTTCAACAACAAGAAAAGCCTACCCAGGAGAAGCTACCGATCATTGAGCAATGTCTTAGAGCTTCCTGAACATAAAAAATAAGACAGCAGCTGGAATCCACTTAAGCGATTAGAAGGGGGTTTTTTGCTTGTTTTTCTATGCAGCAAAGACATTTAATTACATATTTAATAAATTACTTAAACATTTGTACAAGTCATAGTTTAAAATAAGTTACTGAAGTTGTATAAATCGATCTGCCGCAAATTTTGCAAGCTTACCTTTTCTGAGAAGGCAAGGACAGTGTCTTTTTTAAAAGTTAACTTTTGCGTCCACACTGCCTAGCACATGGTAAATGCTTATTGAATGAGTACAGGAAAGAACATGAATTAAACATCAGACATGCTCTGTCCAGACCATATCCGTATCAGTGGTGACTTTTAATCATGGTTTGTGTATTTGTTATCTACGGCTGCATAACAAATTATCTCAAAATGTAGCTGCTTCAAACAACAAACATTTATTGTATCACAGTTTTAAGCAATTAGAAGTTTGATGTTTATTTAGAGTTTAGAAGGTATCTTTAATGAGGGTAATAATAGGTAATATTTATTAACTGCTTACTATAAGCCACATTATTCTAACCGCTGCATGTATTCACTCATTTAATCTTCAGAACACTCTGAAATGTTTACTCTTATTAACTTCCTCTACGGGTGCAAAAATTTGGGCACAGTGAGGTCAACTAACTCACCAAAGGTCACACAGGGAGGCCCGGAATTTAGATCTAGGTAATCCAGCTCCAGAGCCCAAACTCTTCATCTCTAATAGACTGCCTTCAAAGATAGAAAAATAACAATAATTTACCCTTTAAAGATGAAGCTAATACAATGAAGGTTCCTCCCTCTCATCATTGTCGTATATAGGTCACTTCGTCTCTCCAAGAGAGATGATAGACTTGTATAGATCCATTGTCCCATGTGTATGTGATGGCTGCCCACACTTGGTGGTGAAATCAGTAGCTATGAGTCTGAATTTAGCAAATTAACTCAAAGGAGTCCCAACCTATAGCCCTGACAGTATTAAAACCATTGGATCAAATTGTATCTTATTCGATGTAAAAGATAAAGGGTGTATTAATCTAAAGATTACAGCAAGTACCACTGGTCATGCCTAAGCGCTCAGCATAAAACATTGGCTGCTCTTTCAGACCAAAAAATGACCAAGGAGGCTGGCAAACAATGCTTCTAGGGGCCAAATCTCCTGTAAATGAGCTAAAGACCCTAGCACTTAGAGGGTCTCTATTGTCTATCCTTCCCCATCGAGGAAATAGGAAAATCTCCCTCTCTCTGTCACGGATATTTTGCTCTAGAGGACACACGATGTATATTTTTTCAATCAAACCAATCAAAGAGTGGGATGAGCAATGGGTCTTGATCGAGAAAGATTGAGTTTATGCCTCGAGCTAGCTGACTCATCGTAGACACAGCTCTTCAACCACTTGGGGTGTCAGCTCCGTCATCTATAAAGGAAAAAAATGGAGGAGAAATTGTCTAAGATTATATCTGGCTCTAAAGATTGGTAATCCTTAGAAATACAAGTCCATATAAAATTAACACTTCTTTTATTCAAGTGATAGATATTATTATGCTTTGTAACAGTGTGTCTATTAACTGCATCTGATTAAAAATTTCACAGGGCTGGCCCCGTGGCTTAGCGGTTAAGTGCGCGCACTCCGCTACTGGCGGCCGGGGTTCAGATCCCAGGTGCGCACCGACGCACCGCTTCTCCGGCCATGCTGAGGCCGCGTCCCACATACAGCAACTAGAAGGATGTGCAACTATGACATACAACTATCTACTGGGGCTTTGTGGGAAAAAAAAAAAGGAGGAGGATTGGCAATAGATGTTAGCTCAGAGCCGGTCTTCCTCAGCAAAAAGAGGAGGATTAGCATGGATGTTAGCTCAGGGCTGATCTTCCTCACAAAAAAAAAAAAAAATTCACAAAACAGGATATGAGAATTTAGCATTTATCAAAGGCCAGACACAATGTCAGTTCTGAGAAAGAGAAGCAGCCTTCAAACAACCAGAGATCTGCAGAGAATCTCTCATTACTCTCTCTGTCACGTGTATTCCACGGTAAAAGACAACAAGACAAATTCCCCTTCCCTCCCCACTCCAACACAGCACTGATGATGGACTGGGACCCCCCCTCACAGGGCACGTTCAGGAGCAGCAGCCACTGAGGGCTCTGGCTGAGAAAGGCATATCCGATGTTCCCTGCCGCACTCTCCTGAGTATGTGGAGTCAGATATGTTTTTCTTTAAACTGTCATGAGAATTGCAGTGATGTGGATGAAGCCTATTGAATAATATGGGAAGAAAAAAATAATGAATGGAATCCTGTTGATGTGAGAAGTGGGAAGGGTTAGCAGGGGGCTCGGGAAGTGGGAGGATCATCACTGACACTCCAAGTATGACGAAGTGGAAACATCATTGTACAGGGAGCTGGTCCCTCAGGAAACCAATTGTGTGATTCTGGGTAAGTCACCTTATCTCCTATTTATAAAATGAGGAGCTTGCATTAGATTAGTGGTTTTCAAACTGAGTCCTTAGAACAGAGGTGTCTCATGGAAAAACCAGGTGGGTGCAGAGAGGCACAAACTCAAGTGGGTCATGCTCTCGACTCTCCACTCCATCTCCTACGGGATCATCTTTGCTTTTACCTGTTTGGGGGTTGAACAAAAGAGTTTATTTTTTTAAAAGTTGTGCTATTATACAGAATGGAGTTTGAAACCACATAGACTGGATGACCTCAAACATCTCCAACTCTTTCTATGAGTCCACGCAAATATTAACCAATAAGCAGGCATACGCTTGCTATCTCAATTCATTCTCACACCCACAGCAAACATTTCAGGGTAAATTAAAAGTAATTCTTTTGAATTTGACCCCTTTTCCCTCTTGTCCGGCAGTGGATTCTGCAGCTCCTTAATGAAAGCATCTTAATTATAAAAATCACCAATGTCTTCTCTTCACTAGAAAATGAGGCTATTCATGGCTTTTGGCCATAAAACTGATGTGACTTGTTCTATCAACTTCCTCAAATCATTATTCCCCTTCTGCTTCACGATGATAACAATTATTATCATCATTATTCATGGAGTCTTGGCAGAGTCCTTGAATAATCATCTCTAATATACTTCAGCCTTCCTGTCTCCACAACCTGAGCAGAGGTTCGCAGCACCCTTCCCAATGTTCCATCAAAATGCTGCCACTCTCCGATGAATCCAAACTAGTTTCCAGTCTCCTTGGCAGCCCAAAATACTTCACACAGTCACCTGAATCTTCTTTGGGATAAGAAAGCAAAAGGCCTCCATTTGTTGGTAAACGTTCAGAGGTAGTGGGAGGGATGATACAGCCAAATTAAATTGAAATGGTTAAACGGAAAGCAAAACAGTCTTTGTGCCTAGAATAAAATGGGGGAAATTGAGAATGGTCCACGACACCCCCAGGTATGGCCATATGATTTGACTCCATGGCAGTTAGCCCAGCCAGACCTGTGGAATTTGCCCAGTCTTCATCAGGCTATTTTTCTATCCCTAATGGATCCCAGAGTAAAATTGGATTGATATCCCAGAAGGTGTTTTCGTTGTTATCAGCCAGCTTTGGTTCAAATATCGAGGTCAAAAGAAGGAACAGTAACAACATTGTATTCCAGCTCTTGGAATCTGTTCCAAGTTTTAATCGCATAGACAGTTCCCTTCAAAGTTTAGTGCTTGTTCCATTTTGCTTGAAGTGGTATATCCAGTGCCACACATGTTGAGGCATTTATCCAATTCATTTTCTATGCCTGAAAGATGGGGAAGGTCAGCAAATATACTTGGCCTGCCTGCTGCCACATTTCCCCCTGCGTCCAAGGTACACACTGAAAATCGATGACAGCACTCTTTTCACTAAGTCCAGATGTAGCCTCAAAACAGTTCTCTGAGTATCCACTAAAATTAATCAGAGTTGACAGTTAAGATGAAACTTATTCCTTGCCCTGGACCTACTCTTGGTATTCATTTTACATTTATAATTTCAACCATTCAGAAGCAGCCCTCCAGACCCTGAGAGCTGTATAACTTGGCTTAGTCACATAGCTGAATCAGTCCTGATGAAAAGATCCCTCAGCTGATGAGTGAGCCTAACCCCTCCCAGCATCTATATCTCAACACAACTGTTTGTCCTTTTTTTCCCTGTTTTCAAAAAAAGCATTTTATGAGAAAAAATATATAGACTATGCTAGTATTTATTAATTTGCAGATTTCATAAAGACTCCTATTATTATAAACTCCACTATTGTAACTACTACTATTGATATCCTTGCATGCAACCTCCCCAATTCTAAACTCATTCATCCTCTACTGTTATCATCTCAATCAATGACACAAATATTCACAAAGTTGTTT